>NW_027258811.1:35000-52904 GCF_045791955.1 Oncorhynchus clarkii lewisi | reverse complement strand
CAGACAGAGATGCTCTGATGTCATATGTAGATAGATGTACATTCTGATTCCTTCATCTTTACATGAATTCAACAGGATCTGGGATCATGTCTTCTCAACATGACTTCATTGTTTCTTGGCTCTTCATCTCTCTACAGGGTAGAGAACTTCAAATGGGGAGAGAAATTAAATCTAATGCCCTCTGTGATATATCTAGATCTGCTGCTCTGCTCTGTTCTGTTCTGATACAGTTTGTAGAGGTAGTCTACATCCTGGGAGAGGTTCAGTGACAGGTAGTCTACATACTGGGAGAGGTTCAGTGACAGGTAGTCTACATACTGGGAGAGGTTCAGTGACAGGTAGTCTACATACTGGGAGAGGTAGTCTACATCCTGGGAGAGGTTCAGTGACAGGTAGTCTACATACTGGGAGAGGTAGTCTACATCCTGGGAGAGGTTCAGTGTGAGGTAGTCTACATACTGGGAGACGTAGTCTACATCCTGGGAGAGGTTCAGTGACAGGTAGTCTACATCCTGGGAGAGGTTCAGTGGCAGGTAGTCTACATACTGGGAGAGGTAGTCTACATACTGGGAGAGGTAGTCTACATCCTGGGAGAGGTTCAGTGACAGGTAGTCTACATACTGGGAGAGGTAGTCTACATCCTGGGAGAGGTTCAGTGACAGGTAGTCTACATCCTGGGAGAGGTAGTCTACATACTGGGAGAAGTAGTCTACATACTGGGAGAGGTTCAGTGTGAGGTAGTCTACATACTGGGAGACGTAGTCTACATCCTGGGAGAGGTTCAGTGACAGGTAGTCTACATCCTGGGAGAGGTTCAGTGTGAGGTAGTCTACATACTGGGAGACGTAGTCTACATCCTGGGAGAGGTTCAGTGGCAGGTAGTCTACATACTGGGAGAGGTAGTCTACATCCTGGGAGAGGTAGTCTACATACTGGGAGAGGTAGTCTACATACTGGGAGAGGTAGTCTACATCCTGGGAGAGGTAGTCTACATACTGGGAGAGGTTCAGTGGCAGGTAGTCTACATACTGGGAGAGGTAGTCTACATACTGGGAGAGGTAGTCTACATCCTGGGAGAGGTTCAGTGGCAGGTAGTCTACATACTGGGAGAGGTAGTCTACATACTGGGAGAGGTAGTCTACATACTGGGAGAGGTTCAGTGGGAGGTAGTCTACATACTGGGAGAGGTAGTCTACATCCTGGGAGAGGTAGTCTACATACTGGGAGAGGTAGTCTACATACTGGGAGAGGTTCAGTGGGAGGTAGTCTACATACTGGGAGAGGTAGTCTACATACTGGGAGAGGTAGTCTACATACTGGGAGAGGTAGTCTACATACTGGGAGAGGTTCAGTGGGAGGTAGTCTACATACTGGGAGAGGTAGTCTACATACTGGGAGAGGTAGTCTACATACTGGGAGAGGTAGTCTACATACTGGGAGAGGTTTAGTGAGAGGTTGTCTACATACTGGGAGAAGTAGTCTACATCCTGGGAGAGGTTCAGTGAGAGGTAGTCTACATACTGGGAGAAGTAGTCTACATACTGGGAGAAGTAGTCTACATACTGGGAGAGGTTCAGTGAGAGGTAGTCTACACACTGGGAGAGGTTCAGTGAGAGGTAGTCTACATACTGGGAGAAGTAGTCTACACACTGGGAGAGGTTCAGTCAGAGGTAGTCTACATACTGGGAGAAGTAGCCTACATGCTGGGAGAGGTTCAGTCAGAGGTAGTCTACATACTGGGAGAAGTAGCCTACATACTGGGAGAGGTTCAGTGAGAGGTAGTCTACATACTGGGAGAGGTTGTCTACATACTGGGAGAAGTAGTCTACATACTGGGAGAAGTAGTCTACACACTGGGAGAGGTTCAGTCAGAGGTAGTCTACATACTGGGAGAATTAGCCTACATACTGGGAGAGGTTCAGTCAGAGGTAGTCTACATACTGGGAGAAGTAGCCTACATACTGGGAGAGGTTCAGTGAGAGGTAGTCTACATACTGGGAGAGGTTGTCTACATACTGGGAGAAGTAGTCTACATACTGGGAGAAGTAGCCTACATACTGGGAGAGGTTCAGTCAGAGGTAGTCTACATGTTTGGAGAGGTTCAGTCAGAGGTAGTCTACATGCTGGGAGAGGTTCAGTGAGAGGTAGTCTACACACTGGGAGAGGTTCAGTCAGAGGTAGTCTACACACTGGGAGAGGTTCAGTCAGAGGTAGTCTACATGTTTGGAGAGGTTCAGTCAGAGGTAGTCTACATGCTGGGAGAGGTTCAGTGAGAGGTAGTCTACACACTGGGAGAGGTTCAGTGAGAGGTAGTCTACACACTGGGAGAGGTTCAGTAAGAGGTAGTCTACACACTGGGAGAGGTTCAGTCAGAGGTAGTCTACACACTGGGAGAGGTTCAGTGAGAGGTAGTCTACACACTGGGAGATGTTCAGTAAGAGGTAGTCTACACACTGGGAGAGGTTCAGTGAGAGGTAGTCTACACACTGGGAGATGTTCAGTGAGAGGTAGTCTACATACTGGGAGAGGTTCAGTCAGAGGTAGTCTACACACTGGGAGATGTTCAGTAAGAGGTAGTCTACACACTGGGAGAGGTTCAGTGAGAGGTAGTCTACACACTGGGAGATGTTCAGTGAGAGGTAGTCTACACACTGGGAGAGGTTCAGTCAGAGGTAGTCTACACACTGGGAGAGGTTCAGTGAGAGGTAGTCTACACACTGGGAGATGTTCAGTGAGAGGTAGTCTACACACTGGGAGATGTTCAGTGAGAAGTAGCCTACACACTGGGAGAGGTTCAGTGAGAGGTAGTCTACATACTGGGAGAGGTTCAGTGAGAGGTAGTCTACACACTGGGAGAGGTTCAGTCAGAGGTAGTCTACACACTGGGAGAGGTTCAGTCAGAGGTAGTCTACACACTGGGAGAGGTTCAGTCAGAGGTAGGCTACACACTGGGAGAGGTTCAGTGAGAGGTAGTCTACATACTGGGAGAGGTTCAGTGAGAGGTAGTCTACACACTGGGAGAGGTTCAGTCAGAGGTAGCCTACACACTGGGAGAGGTTCAGTCAGAGGTAGTCTACACACTGGGAGAGGTTCAGTCAGAGGTAGTCTACACACTGGGAGAGGTTCAGTCAGAGGTAGTCTACACACTGGGAGAGGTTCAGTGAGAGGTAGTCTACACACTGGGAGAGGTTCAGTCAGAGGTAGTCTACACACTGGGAGAGGTTCAGTCAGAGGTAGTCTACACACTGGGAGAGGTTCAGTGAGAGGTAGTCTACACACTGGGAGAGGTTCAGTCAGAGGTAGTCTACACACTGGGAGAGGTTCAGTCAGAGGTAGTCTACACACTGGGAGAGGTTCAGTCAGAGGTAGTCTACACACTGGGAGAGGTTCAGTCAGAGGTAGTCTACACACTGGGAGAGGTTCAGTAGGAGGTAGTCTACACACTGGGAGAGGTTCAGTGAGAGGTAGTCTACACACTGGGAGAGGTTCAGTCAGAGGTAGTCTACACACTGGGAGAGGTTCAGTCAGAGGTAGTCTACACACTGGGAGAGGTTCAGTCAGAGGTAGTCTACACACTGGGAGAGGTTCAGTCAGAGGTAGTCTACATACTGGGAGAGGTTCAGTCAGAGGTAGTCTACACACTGGGAGAGGTTCAGTCAGAGGTAGTCTACACACTGGGAGAGGTTCAGTCAGAGGTAGTCTACACACTGGGAGAGGTTCAGTCAGAGGTAGTCTACACGCTGGGAGAGGTTCAGTCAGAGGTAGTCTACACACTGGGAGAGGTTCAGTCAGAGGTAGTCTACACACTGGGAGAGGTTCAGTCAGAGGTAGTCTACACACTGGGAGAGGTTCAGTCAGAGGTAGTCTACACGCTGGGAGAGGTTCAGTCAGAGGTAGTCTACACACTGGGAGAGGTTCAGTCAGAGGTAGTCTACACACTGGGAGAGGTTCAGTCAGAGGTAGTCTACACACTGGGAGAGGTTCAGTCAGAGGTAGTCTACACACTGGGAGAGGTTCAGTCAGAGGTAGTCTACACACTGGGAGAGGTTCAGTCAGAGGTAGTCTACACACTGGGAGAGGTTCAGTCAGAGGTAGTCTACACACTGGGAGAGGTTCAGTCAGAGGTAGTCTACACACTGGGAGAGGTTCAGTCAGAGGTAGTCTACTGCCCACCCAGGGTAGACTCTGACTGGTCTGGTCACATCACATTATAAACCAACCACGGCTCTGCAGGCTCAGTGGTTCGGTCAGCTGACACTGTGTCGTCTTGCCTCTATTGACTGTGACTGTTGGTTAGTGTGGAGGTAGCGAGCTGAAACAACCGCGGGTAGTCATGGTAACAGCTACGTTATGCAACAAATGAGTCTCTCTGTGTTCAGAAGTGGTGTCATCATAGGTCAGGGAACTGACTGATTCCCATGCACTATAACAAACCCGAATGAGCCCCAGGGGGTGATGGGTAATGCTGATCACATGACAGAGGTGGTACCTATGATGTCAGAGGTCTGGCCGGTCTGCGTTCCGGTCTGTTTCAGGTGATGTTATTGTGGCTGTTTAACCTCATAACGTCTCTCTCCCTCTCCCTGTTTTCCTCCCCCAGGCGAGCGTTGAACCTGGGCATCCTGCGCGACCCGGGGTCAGAGGTGGAGGACCGTCAGTACCAGCTGGATCTGCAGTCCATCAACATCGGTACCGCCCAATGGGAGCAGCTCAAACCAGAGAAGGAGGGGTCTAAGGGGGGCGTGTCCACCGAGACAGAGAGGAACTCACAGAACCCTGCCCTAGAATGGAACATGGCCAGCAGGTACACAACCAATCACGGCAGACTACTGGGTATAACTAACCAATCAGGACAGACTACTGGGTATAACTAACCAATCAGGACAGATTATTGGGTATAACTAACCAATCAGGAGAGACTACTGGGTATAACTAACCAATCAGGACAGACTACTGGGTACAACTATCCAATAAGGACACACTACTGGGTACAACTAACCAATCAGGACAGACTACTGGGTATAACTACCTGTTACGAATCTCTTTTGGCCCGACAGTCTAGGGGGGATGGTAGTGAGACCCGTAACATAACTCATGTAAATTATTATAGTGACAAAGTAAAAGTGAACGAAATAACCACGACAACCGATATAATACCGTCAAACTCAGGGTTTATTATAAACACACGGTAATGGGGGGGGGAGCAGGAAAAGGGGCTGAGCTGGACCCAAGGAAAGAAACAATATGCAAAAACACCCCTAAGCTAGACTAGCCTATTTCAACAACAACTAACTAACCAAAAATACAGTGGGTGGTCCACCCAGTTCTAACTAGTGTTTTTAACAAAGTTTACCTACGGGTAGTGTATGCCCATGGGCGACTTGTCTTGGTTTCCCCTTTTTCCACCAGCAAACAAACAAACACCATAACCAAAACAATACTCACAGGTGATGACAAAGTGCTATGGAGGTGCTCAAACAAAAGAGAGGTTAATTAATACACAGAGAGCGAGATCTACATACATGGCATTTACAAAGAGATTGTGCTACTGAAATCTATCAAGAACAGCTATCTACCAACATGGCATTACAAAGATTGAGCTCCCTTGAACAAACAAATGATGGGGTTTTTAAACCATGGGGAAGGAACTGTGATAGGGTAGGAAACAGGAGGAGGTGTGTCTTCTGATTGATGGGTTGATTGTTGACTGATTGGGGAGTGATGATTTTCACCTGTGAGGGGAGAAGGAGAGAAAAGAAACACACACAGGATACACACAGACACAGGATACACACAGACACAGGATACCTGTATCCGTAACACTACCCAATCAGTACAGACTACTGGGTACAATTATCCAATCAGGACAGACTTGTGGGTACAACGATCCAATAAGGAAGTACCTAACCACATCTTAGTACCAAGGTGGCCAATCATATCTGCACCAGGCCAGTGTGGGTGCAGGGTGCAGGGTTTTGTCCCAGCCAGGCAGAAACACATCTGATTCTACCAATCAGTAAATCTCTGAATCCGAGTGTTGTAACTAGTAGGTAACAGGATGTGTTACGACTTGGTTGGCTGATCGCATCACATCCTGTCAGATGTTCAGGTGGTAGAGGGAGGTGCTCTGTGTGATCAAATGGTGAGGTTCAACAAGGCTCAGTGACCGACTGTGAGTCCCAAATAGGGCTCTGGTCAGATGTAGTGCACTACTGGGCCCATAGGGCTCTGGTCTAATGTAGTGCACTACTGGGTCCATAGGGCTCTGGTCTAATGTAGTGCACTACTGGGCCCATAGGGCTCTGGTCAGACGTAGTGCACTACTGGGCCCGTAGGGCTCTGGTCTAAGGTAGTGCACTACTGGGTCCATAGGGCTCTGGTCAGACGTAGTGCACTACTGGGCCCATAGGGCTCTGGTCTAATGTAGTGCACTACTGGGTCCATAGGGCTCTGGTCTAATGAATGTAGTGCACTACTGGGTCCATAGGGCTCTGGTCTAATGTAGTGCACTACTGGGTCCAGAGGGCTCTGGTCTAATGTAGTGCACTACTGGGCCCATAGGGCTCTGGTCTAATGTAGTGCACTACTGGGTCCATAGGGCTCTGGTCTAATGTAGTGCACTACTGGGCCCATAGGGCTCTGGTCAAACGTAGTGCACTACATAGGGTATAGGGTACTATTTGGGCCACTCATCTGCTTGGTTCCCTCCGGTTCGTGCAGCTTTCCCGTACAGACTCATGACAAAGCCCGTCATGTTTCATAGAGAACCGGGAGCTAAAACTAGCAGACGTTTTACGGCCTGTTTGACTTGGCTGGTTTTTTCAGCTGTGTGTTTTCAGAAGGACTCAGAATCCCCGGCGTCGCTGAAAGGCATTCCTGATGAGTTCCCTGTCAGATAGAAATACATTAGAATAGAGCAGGATGCCGCGTAACCATGGAGACGCACTGTCTCACACACACTGAGAGAGACACACACACAGTCACACACACACACACACACACACACTGACACACACACACACACTGAGAGACACACACACTGAAAGACACACACACACAGAGAGACACACACACACTGAGACACACTGAGAGACACACACACACTGAAAGACACACACACACACTAAGAGAGACACACACACACTGAAAGACACACACACACACTAAGAGAGACACACACACACTGAAAGACACACACACACTAAGAGAGACACACACTGAAAGACACACACACACTGAGAGACACACACACACTGAGACACACACACTGAGAGAGACACACACATTAAGAGAGACACACACTGAGAGACACACACACACTGAGAGACACACACACTGAGAGAGACACACACACTGAGAGAGACACACACACTGAGAGAGACACACACACACACTGAGAGAGACACACACACACTAAGAGAGACACACACTGAGAGAGACACACACACACTGAGAGAGACACACACACACTGAGAGACACACACACACAGTGCTTCAGTGTGTAGGACTGCCCTTTTTGCCAATAGAGTTGGTGTCAGAGCTGAGCCCAGCCAATAGAGTTGAGGTCAGAGCTGAGCCCAGCCAATAGAGTTGAGGTCAGAGCTGAGCCCAGCCAATAGAGTTGAGGTCAGAGCTGAGCCCAGCCAATAGAGTTGGGGAACACTCCATCACTCAGACATCATTTACAGATAACCAGGGAACACTCCATCACTCAGACATCATTTACATGTAACCAGGGAACACTCCATCACTCAGACATCATTTACAGATAACCAGGGAACACTCCATCACTCAGACATCATTTACAGATAACCAGGGAACACTCCATCACTCAGACATCATTTACAGATAACCAGGGGACACTCCATCACTCAGACATCATTTACAGATAACCAGGGGACACTCCATCACTCTGACATCATTTACAGATAACCAGGGGACACTCCATCACTCAGACATCATTTACAGATAACCAGGGAACACTCCATCACTCAGACATCATTTACAGATAACCAGGGGAACACTCCATCACTCAGACATCATTTACAGATAACCAGGGAACACTCCATCACTCAGACATCATTTACAGATAACCAGGGAACACTCCATCACTCAGACATCATTTACAGATAACCAGGGAACACTCCATCACTCAGACATCATTTACATGTAACCAGGGAACACTCCATCACTCAGACATCATTTACAGATAACCAGGGGACACTCCATCACTCAGACATCATTTACAGATAACCAGGGGACACTCCATCACTCAGACATCATTTACAGATAACCAGGGGAACACTCCATCACTCAGACATCATTTACAGATAACCAGGGAACACTCCATCACTCAGACATCATTTACAGATAACCAGGGAACACTCCATCACTCAGACATCATTTACAGATAACCAGGGAACACTCCATCACTCAGACATCATTTACAGATAACCAGGGGACACTCCATCACTCAGACATCATTTACAGATAACCAGGGGACACTCCATCACTCTGACATCATTTACAGATAACCAGGGGACACTCCATCACTCAGACATAATTTACAGATAACCAGGGAACACTCCATCACTCAGACATCATTTACAGATAACCAGGGGACACTCCATCACTCAGACATCATTTACAGATAACCAGGGGAACACTCCATCACTCAGACATCATTTACAGATAACCAGGGGAACACTCCATCACTCAGACATCATTTACAGATAACCAGGGAACACTCCATCACTCAGACATCATTTACAGATAACCAGGGAACACTCCATCACTCAGACATCATTTACAGATAACCAGGGAACACTCCATCACTCAGACATCATTAACAGATAACCAGGGAACACTCCATCACTCAGACATCATTTACAGATAACCAGGGAACACTCCATCACTCAGACATCATTTACATGTAACCAGGGAACACTCCATCACTCAGACATCATTTACAGATAACCAGGGAACACTCCATCACTCAGACATCATTTACAGATAACCAGGGAACACTCCATCACTCAGACATCATTTACAGATAACCAGGGGACACTCCATCACTCAGACATCATTTACAGATAACCAGGGGACACTAGTGATGTTCTCTGTTTGAGTCCGCCAGATCAGAGGCAGTAGGGATGACCAGGGATGTTCTCTGTTTAGTGAGTCCTCCAGATCAGAGGCAGTAGGGATGACCAGGGATGTTCTCTGTTTAGTGAGTCCTCCAGATCAGAGGCAGTAGGGATGACCAGGGATGTTCTCTGTTTAGTGAGTCCTCCAGATCAGAGGCAGTAGGGATGACCAGGGATGTTCTCTGTTTAGTGAGTCCTCCAGATCAGAGGCAGTAGGGATGACCAGGGATGTTCTCTGTTTAGTGAGTCCTCCAGATCAGAGGCAGTAGGGATGACCAGGGATGTTCTCTGTTTAGTGAGTCCTCCAGATCAGAGGCAGTAGGGATGACCAGGGATGTTCTCTGTTTAGTGAGTCCTCCAGATCAGAGGCAGTAGGGATGACCAGGGATGTTCTCTGTTTAGTGAGTCCTCCAGATCAGAGGCAGTAGGGATGACCAGGGATGTTCTCTGTTTAGTGAGTCCTCCAGATCAGAGGCAGTAGGGATGACCAGGGATGTTCTCTGTTTAGTGAGTCCTCCAGATCAGAGGCAGTAGGGATGACCAGGGATGTTCTCTGTGTAGTGAGTCCACCAGATCAGAGGCAGTAGGGATGACCAGGAATGTTCTCTGTTTAGTGAGTCCTCCAGATCAGAGGCAGTAGGGAGGACCAGGGATGTTCTCTGTTTAGTGAGTCCTCCAGATCAGAGACAGTAGGGATGACCAGGGATGTTCTCTGTGTAGTGAGTCCTCCAGATCAGAGGCAGTAGGGAGGACCTCTTGATAAGTGTGTGAATTGGACCATTTCCTGTCCTGCTAAACATTCTAAATGTAACGAATGCTTTTGGGTTTCAGGGAAAATGAAAGGAGTAAAAAAGTACTTTATTTTCTTTAAGAATGTAGTGGAGTAAAAGTAAAAGCTGTCAAAAATAGTAAAGTACAGAAACCCCAAAACACAACTTCAGTAGTACTTTATAGTATTTTATATTTAAGTACTTTACACCACTGCAGATGTACTGTACACAGTGTCTTCCCTGGGAAGTTAGGAAACTGAGCCGGTTCTCTCTCTCTCTCTCTCTCTCTCTCTCTCTCTCTCTCTCTCTCTCTCTCTCTCTCTCTCTCCTTCTGCTCTCTCTCTCTGTCTCTCTCTCTCTCTCTCCCTCTGCTCTCTCTCTCTCTCTGTCTCTCTGTCTCTCTGTCTCTCTCTCTCTTTCTCTCCCTCTGCTCTCTCTCTCTCTCCCTCTGCTCTCTCTCTCTCTCTCTTCCTCTGTCTCTCTCTCCCTCTGCTCTCCTTCTGTCTCTCTGTCTCTCTCTCTCTCTCTGTCTCTCTCTCTCTCTCTCCCTCTGCTCTCTCTCAATCTCCCTCTGCTCTCTCTCTCTCTCTCTTCCTCTCTCTCCCTCTGTCTCTCTCTCCCTCTGCTCTCTTTCTGTCTCTCTGTCTCTCTGTCTCTCTGTCTCTCGCTCTCTCGCTCTCTGCTCTCTGTCTCTCGCTCTCTCGCTATCTGCTCTCTCTCTCTGTCTCTCTGCTCTCTCTCTCTCTCTCTGCTCTCTCTCTCTCTCTGCTCTCTCTCTCTCTCTCTCTCTCTCTCTGTGGTGAGGGATGGCACCTGTCCCATGCAACGGGACACTCACTGTTTCACTGTAACTCTGAAGGAGATTACCCAGAACCTCTTAGGACCCTCTCTCTCTGTCTCCCAGATCATTCCACCTCCTCGGGAAATCAGCCCACTCAAAGTAACTCTCAGAGAAACAGTGATCTGGCCTGCCTCCCCCGAGGATACTGGTAACACACACAGTGAATGTCAGAACAGTACCGTGGGGCCACCTAGGAATCGTTCTGCTGTAATCCTCCTGGCTCTGTAGCAGTATCGGAGGCTCCGCAGTTTGGTTGTTTTAATAGAGGCAACAGATGTGGTAATTAACACCGTCTTCTACCGATAGCTTGTATATATTAGTTTTTTGCTGCTGTTTGTCTATAAATGTTTCCCACAAATATAGAGCTTGATTGTTGGAATGAATGAAAATAGGAGTAAAGGTTTTTTGTTGTTTTAAATGATCTTAAGCTGAGGCCTTTTTGTGTGTCTTATAAATAGAGGCTTGTCAAAAATAACGTCTCCCTCCGCTTCTAACACACCCCCCGTCTCGCTTCCAGCGTCACTGTGTTGGAGCTGAAGTAGGAACTGCCCAGGTACACACATATTCCACAGGTTGGACCCTGTGGAGTGTGTGGTATTGTAGAGGACATATTCCACAGGTTGGACCCTGTGGAGTGTGTGGTATTGTAGAGGACATATTCCACAGGTTGGACCCTGTGGAGTGTGTGGTATTGTAGAGGACATATTCCACAGGTTGGTCCCTGTGGAGTGTGTGGTATTGTAGAGGACATATTCCACAGGTTGGACCCTGTGGAGTGTGTGGTATTGTAGAGGACATATTCCACAGGTTGGACCCTGTGGAGTGTGTGGTATTGTAGAGGTTAGTTACAGACATATTCCACAGGTTGGACCCTGTGGAGTGTGTGGTATTGTAGAGGACATATTCCACAGGTTGGACCCTGTGGAGTGTGTGGTATTGTAGAGGACATATTCCACAGGTTGGACCCTGTGGAGTGTGTGGTATTGTAGAGGACATATTCCACAGGTTGGACCCTGTGGAGTGTGTGGTATTGTAGAGGACATATTCCACAGGTTGGTCCCTGTGGAGTGTGTGGTATTGTAGAGGACATATTCCACAGGTTGGACCCTGTGGAGTGTGTGGTATTGTAGAGGACATATTCCACAGGTTGGACCCTGTGGAGTGTGTGGTATTGTAGAGGACATATTCCACAGGTTGGACCCTGTGGAGTGTGTGGTATTGTAGAGGACATATTCCACAGGTTGGACCCTGTGGAGTGTGTGGTATTGTAGAGGACATATTCCACAGGTTGGACCCTGTGGAGTGTGTGGTATCCTCACCCCCATCCTGACTTCTCTCTCTGTCACCCCCCCACAGTACCTGGAGACACCAGGAGAGGAGAGCCATCCTCACCCCCATCTTGACCTCTCTCTCTGTTCTCCCCCCCCCCCCCCCCCCCCCCACCCCCAGTATCAGGAGACACCAGGAGAGGAGAGCCATTCTCACCCCCATCCTGACGGACTTCTCTGTCAGAGTGACAGCAGCACCTGCCATCATATTCAGCAAGCCCAGATCCCCTGACAACAGACAAGTGGAGGTTAGTATGAGGCACTATGAACCCAGAACCTTTACAGTGAGGTTTAAACATGAACCCAGAACCTTTAATATGAGGTTTAAACATGAACCCAGAACCTTTACAGTGAGGTTTAAACATGAACCCAGAACCTTTACAGTGAGGTTTAAACATGAACCCAGAACCTTTACAGTGAGGTTTAAACATGAACCCAGAACCTTTACAGTGAGGTTTAAACATGAACCCAGAACCTTTACAGTGAGGTTTAAGCATGAACCCAGAACCTTTACAGTGAGGTATTAACATGAACCCAGAACCTTTACAGTGAGGTTTAAACATGAACCCAGAACCTTTACAGTGAGGTATCAACATGAACCCAGAACCTTTACAGTGAGGTTTAAACATGAACCCAGAACCTTTACAGTGAGGTATCAACATGAACCCAGAACCTTTACAGTGAGGTTTAAACATGAACCCAGAACCTTTACAGTGAGGTATCAACATGAACCCAGAACCTTTACAGTGAGGTTTAAACATGAACCCAGAACCTTTACAGTGAGGTATCAACATGAACCCAGAACCTTTACAGTGAGGTTTAAACATGAACCCAGAACCTTTAATATGAGGTTTAAACATGAACCCAGAACCTTTACAGTGAGGTTTAAACATGAACCCAGAACCTTTAATATGAGTTTTAAACATGAACCCAGAACCTTTACAGTGAGGTTTAAACATGAACCCAGAACCTTTACAGTGAGGTTTAAACATGAACCCAGAACCTTTAATATGAGGTTTAAACATGAACCCAGAACCTTTACAGTGAGGTTTAAACATGAACCCAGAACCTTTACAGTGAGGTTTAAACATGAACCCAGAACCTTTACAGTGAGGTTTTAACATGAACCCAGAACCTTTACAGTGAGGTTTAAACATGAACCCAGAACCTTTACAGTGAGGTATTAACATGAACCCAGAAGCTTTACAGTGAGGTTTAAAAATGAACCCAGAACCTTTAATATGAGGTTTAAACATGAACCCAGAACCTTTACAGTGAGGTTTAAACATGAACCCAGAACCTTTACAGTGAGGTATTAACATGAACCCAGAACCTTTACAGTGAGGTTTAAACATGAACCCAGAACCTTTACAGTGAGCTATTAACATGAACCCAGAACCTTTACAGTTAGGTTTAAACATGAACCCAGAACCTTTAATATGAGGTTTAAACATGAACCCAGAACCTTTAATATGAGGTTTAAACATGAACCCAGAACCTTTACAGTGAGGTATCAACATGAACCCAGAACCTTTACAGTGAGGTTTAAACATGAACCCAGAACCTTTAATATGAGGTTTAAACATGAACCCAGAACCTTTAATATGAGGTTTAAACATGAACCCAGAACCTTTACAGTGAGGTTTAAACATGAACCCAGAACCTTTACAGTGAGGTATTAACATGAACCCAGAACCTTTACAGTGAGGTTTTAACATGAACCCAGAACCTTTACAGTGAGGTTTAAACATGAACCCAGAACCTTTAATATGAGGTATCAACATGAACCCAGAACCTTTACAGTGAGGTTTAAACATGAACCCAGAACCTTTACAGTGAGGTATCAACATGAACCCAGAATCTTTACAGTGAGGTTTAAACATGAACCCAGAACCTTTACAGTGAGGTTTTAACAATATGAAAAGTGTTTTATTCCTTAAAAACATAGGTGCTGGACAATGACCATTGCAGACATGATGCATTATGGGTGAAAAAAACAACTTAATAACTTAATAACTTAATAACAATGAGATGGGTACCTGTAGTAGTTCCAGAACATAATATATATTTACACAACGACCAAGGAAGTGAAGACAAATCAAATGACTTCAAATTAATGGAAGAAACGATCTGATATCAACCTCCTGGTTCAGACCTCTAGGGGACACGGTGGACTAACGGTCTGATATCAAACTCCTGGTTCAGACCTATAGGAGACACAGTGGACTAACGGTCTGATATCAAACTCCTGGTTCAGACCTCTAGGAGACACGGTGGACTAACGGTCTGATATCAAACTCCTGGTCCAGACCTCTAGGAGACACAGTGGACTAACGGTCTGATATCAAACTCCTGGTTCAGACCTCTAGGAGACACGGTGGACTAACGGTCTGATATCAAACTCCTGGTTCAGACCTCTAGGAGACACAGTGGACTAACGGTCTGATATCAAACTCCTGGTTCAGACCTCTAGGAGACACAGTGGACTAACGGTCTGATATCAACCTCCTGGTTCAGACCTCTAGGAGACACAGTGGACTAACTGTCTGATATCAACCTCCTGGTTCAGACCTCTAGGAGACACAGTGGACTAACGGTCTGATATCAAACTCCTGGTTCAGACCTCTAGGAGACACAGTGGACTAACGGTCTGATATCAAACTCCTGGTTCAGACCTCTAGGAGACACAGTGGACTAACGGTCTGATATCAAACTCTTGGTTCAGACCTCTAGGGGACATTGTTCAGACCTCTAGGAGACACAGTGGACAAACGGTCTGATATCAAACTCCTGGTTCAGACCTCTAGGAGACACAGTGGACTAACGGTCTGATATCAAACTCCTGGTTCAGACCTCTAGGAGACACAGTGGACTAACGGTCTGATATTAAACTCCTGGTTCAGACCTCTAGGAGACACAGTGGACTAACGGTCTGATATCAAACTCCTGGTTCAGACCTCTAGGAGACACAGTGGACAAACGGTCTGATATCAAACTCCTGGTTCAGACCTCTAGGAGACACAGTGGACTAACGGTCTGATATTAAACTCCTGGTTCAGACCTCTAGGAGACACAGTGGACTAACGGTCTGATATCAAACTCTTGGTTCAGACCTCTAGGCGACACAGTGGACTAACGGTCTGATATCAAACTCCTGGTTCAGACCTCTAGGGGACATTGTTCAGACCTCTAGGAGACACAGTGGACTAACGGTCTGATATCAAACTCCTGGTTCAGACCTCTAGGGGACATTGTTCAGACCTCTAGGAGACACAGTGGACAAACGGTCTGATATCAAACTCTTGGTTCAGACCTCTAGGAGACACAGTGGACTAACGGTCTGATATCAAACTCCTGGTTCAGACCTCTAGGAGACACAGTGGACTAACGGTCTGATATCAAACTCCTGGTTCAGACCTCTAGGAGACACAGTGGACTAACGGTCTGATATCAACCTCCTGGTTCAGACCTCTAGGAGACACAGTGGACTAACGGTCTGATATCAAACTCTTGGTTCAGACCTCTAGGGGACACAGTGGACAAACAATCTGATATCAAACTCTTGGTTCAGACCTCTAGGAGACACAGTGGACAAACGGTCTGATATCAAAAAGTGGACAAACGGTCTGATATCAAACTCCTGGTTCAGACCTCTAGGAGACACGGTGGACTAACGGTCTGATATCAAACTCCTGGTTCAGACTTCTAGGAGACACAGTGGACAAACGGTCTGATATCAAACTCCTGGTTCAGACCTATAGGAGACACAGTGGACTAACGGTCTGATATCAAACTCCTGGTTCAGACCTATAGGAGACACAGTGGACTAACGGTCTGATATCAAACTCCTGGTTCAGACCTCTAGGAGACACAGTGGACAAACGGTCTGATATCAAACTCCTGGTTCAGACCTATAGGAGACACAGTGGACTAACGGTCTGATATCAAACTCCTGGTTCAGACCTCTAGGAGACACAGTGGACAAACGGTCTGATATCAAACTCCTGGTTCAGACCTATAGGAGACACAGTGGACTAACGGTCTGATATCAAACTCCTGGTTCTGACCTCTAGGAGACACAGTGGACAAACAATCTGATATCAAACTCTTGGTTCAGACCTCTAGGAGACACAGTGGACAAACGGTCTGATATCAAACAGTGGACAAACGGTCTGATATCAAACTCCTGGTTCAGACCTCTAGGAGACACGGTGGACTAACGGTGAATCCAAATCAATTATCTTCTCAGTTATAGATGATCAGGTTCTCCTCTCAGTTATAGATGATCAGGTTCTCCTCTCAGTTATAGATGATCAGGTTCTCCTCTCAGTTATAGATGATCAGGTTCTCCTCTCAGTTATAGATTATCAGGTTCTCCTCTCAGTTATAGATGATCAGGTTCTCCTCTCAGTTATAGATGATCAGGTTCTCCTGTCAGTTATAGATGATCAGGTTCTCCGCCTCCTAGGAGTCTAAACATGTTCGATACGTATCTCAAAGAGTTCATGTTTTGACGAGCCTCTATGAAATGCTCAGCCGCAGGGTTTCTCTGGTCAGGGTCAGGGTTAGGGTTAGGGTTAGGGTCAGAGCCTCTATGAAATGCTCAGCCGCAGGGTTTCTCTGGTCAGGGTCAGGGTTAGGGTCAGAGCCTCTATGAAATGCTCAGCCGCAGGGTTTCTCTGGTCAGAGTCAGGGTTAGGGTCAGAGCCTCTATGAAATGCTCAGCTGCAGGGTTTCTCTGGTCAGGGTCAGGGTCAGGGTCAGGGTTAGGGTCAGAGCCTCTATGAAATGCTCAGCCACAGGGTTTCTCTGGTCAGGGTCAGGGTTAGGGTCAGGGTCAGAGCCTCTATGAAATGCTCAGCCGCAGGGTTTCTCTGGTCAGGGTCAGGGTTAGGGTCAGGGTCAGGGTTAGGGTTAGGGTCAGAGCCTCTATGAAATGCTCAGCCGCAGGGTTTCTCTGGTCAGGGTCAGGGTTAGGGTTAGGGTTAGGGTCAGAGCCTCTATGAAATGCTCAGCCGCAGGGTTTCTCTGGTCAGGGTCAGGGTTAGGGTTAGGGTCAGAGCCTCTATGAAATGCTCAGCTGCAGGGTTTCTCTGGTCAGGGTCAGAGCCTCTATGAAATGCTCAGCCGCAGGGTTTCTCTGGTCAGGGTCAGGGTCAGGGTTAGGATCAGGGTCAGGGTTAGGGTTAGGGTCAGAGCCTCTATGAAATGCTCAGCCGCAGGGTTTCTCTGGTCAGGGTCAGGGTTAGGGTTAGGGTCAGAGCCTCTATGAAATGCTCAGCCGCAGGGTTTCTCTGGTCAGGGTCAGGGTTAGGGTCAGAGCCTCTATGAAATGCTCAGCCGCAGGGTTTCTCTGGTCAGGGTCAGGGTTAGGGTCAGGGTTAGGGTCAGGGTTAGGGTCAGGGTCAGGGTTAGGGTCAGGGTCAGGGTCAGGGTCAGGGTTAGGGTCAGGGTCAGGGTTTCTCTGGTCAGGGGTCCTAATATTACTGCTGTGTTCTGCTATCCTTGTCTCTCTCTCTGTCCCAACAGGAAGTGATAGTGTTTATATTGTCTCTCTCTCTCTGTCCCAACAGGAAGTGACGGTGTTTATATTGTCTCTCTCTCTCTGTCCCAACAGGAAGTGACGGTGTTTATATTGTCTCTCTCTCTCTGTCCCAACAGGAGGTGATGGTGTTTATATTGTCTCTCTCTCTCTGTCCCAACAGGAGGTGCTGGTGTTTATATTGTCTCTCTCTCTCTGTCCCAACAGGAGGTGATGGTGTTTATATTGTCTCTCTCTCTCTGTCCCAACAGGAGGTGATGGTGTTTATATTGTCTCT
>NW_027258811.1:0-27500 GCF_045791955.1 Oncorhynchus clarkii lewisi | reverse complement strand
TCTCTATGTCCCTCTCTGTCTCTCTCACCCATCCCCTGCTTCTCTCTCTCTCTCTGTCTCTCTCTGTCTCTCTCACCCATCCCCTGCTTCTCTCTCTGTCCCTCTCACCCATCCCCTGCTTCTCTCTCTGTCCCTCTCACCCATCCCCTGCTTCTCTCTCTCTCTCTCTCTCTGTCTCTCTCTCTCTCTCTGTCTCTGTCACCCATCCCCTGCTTCTCTCTCTCTCTCTGTCTCTCTCTCTCTCTCTGTCTCTCTCACCCATCCCCTGCTTCTCTCTCTGTCCCTCTCACCCATCCCCTGCTTCTCTCTCTGTCCCTCTCACCCATCCCCTGCTTCTCTCTCTGTCCCTCTCACCCATCCCCTGCTTCTCTCTCTCTCTCTCTCTCTGTTTCTTTGTTTTTCTCTCTCTCTCTCTCTCCATTTCTCTATGTTGTCTGGCACCTCTGCTTGTGGAAAGCTCTGTGTCTTCCAGGCCTGGCTCTCTGTTAGGGGGTTCCTTCCCTGGAGCAGATCACACATGACAGGCAGGAAATTATGATATGACCTCCTAGTAGTCTGATGTGACCTCCTAGCAATCTGATGTGACCAGTCTGATGTGACCTCCTAGCAGTCTGATGTGACCTCCTAGCAGTCTGATGTGTCTCCTAGCAGTCTGATGTGACCTCCTTGCAGTCTGATGTGACCTCCTAGCAGTCTGATGTGTCTCCTAGCAGTCTGATGTGACCTCCTAGCAGTCTGATATGACCTCCTAGCAGTCTGAGGTGACCTCCTAGAAGTCTGATGTGACCTCCTAGCAGTCTGATGTGACCTCCTAGCAGTCTGATGTGACCTCCTAGCAGTCTGAGGTGATCTTGCAGTCTGATGTGACCTCCTAGCAGTCTGAGGTGACCTCCTAACAGTCTCAGGTGACCTCCTAGCAGTCTGAGGTGACCTCCTTGCAGTCTGATGTGACCTCCTAGCAGTCTGATGTGTTCTCCTAGCAGTCTGATATGACCTCCTAGCAGTCTGATGTGACCTCCTAGCAGTCTGATGTATCTCCTAGTAGTCTGATGTGACTAGTCTGATGTGACCTCTTAGCAGTCTGATGTGACCTCCTAGCAGTCTGATGTGACCTCCTAGCAGTCTGAGGTGACCTCCTAGCAGTCTGAGGTGACCTCCTAGCAGTCTGATGTGACCTCCTAGTAGTCTGATGTGACCTCCTAGCAGTCTGATGTGACCTCCTAGCAGTCTGAGGTGACCTCCTAGCAGTCTGATGTGACCTCCTAGCAGTCTGATGTGACCTCCTAGCAGTCTGATGTGACCTCCTAGCAGTCTGATGTGACCTCCTAGCAGTTTGATGTGACCTCCTAGCAGTCTGATGTGACCTCCTAGCAGTCTGATGTGACCTCCTAGCAGTCTGATGTGACCTCCTAGCAGTCTGATGTTGACTCCTAGCAGTTTGATGTGACCTCCTAGCAGTCTGATGTGACCAGTCTGATGTGACCTCCTAGCAGTCTGATGTGACCTCCTAGTAGTCTGATGTGACCTCCTAGCAGTCTGATGTGACCTCCTAGCAGTCTGATGTGACCTCCTAGCAGTCTGATGTGACCTCCTAGCAGTCTGATGTGACCTCCTAGCAGTCTGATGTGACCAGTCTGAGGTGACCTCCTAGCAGTCTGATGTGACCTCCTAGCAGTGAGGTGATCTCCCTATAGAGGTCAGTACCTGATCATGTTTCTCTGTGGTTTAACACTGGATTCATGGCACCAAATGTACAGTGTATCAAACTACCTTATTCACGCTGTCTTTATGTCTAGTTTTACAGGGAAGCTGATGTGTGTGTGTGTATATAAAGTACAGAACATGTCTGTACACTAGTGGTAACAGCTTGGCAACGTCATCTAATATCCCTGGATGTTGGTTTAACTACTGTCTGTACACTAGTGGTGGTGAACAGCTTGATAACGTCATCTAATAACGTCATCTAATATCCCTGGATGTTGGTTTAACTACTGTCTGTACACTAGTGGTGGTGAACAGCTTGATAACGTCATCTAATATCCCTGGATGTTGGTTTAACTACTGTCTGTACACTAGTGGTGGTGAACAGCTTGATAACGTCATCTAATATCCCTGGATGTTGGTTTAACTACTGTTGTGTCCATCGACAGGAAGAGGATCACCTCACCTGGGGTGAGAGTTTAATGTCTTCTACTCCTGGGATAGCTGGGGGATAGCTGGGGGATAGCTGGGGGATAGCTGGTGGATAGCTGGGGGATAGCTGGGGGATAGCTGGTGGATAGCTGGGGGATAGCTGGGGGATAGCTGGGGGATAGCTGGGGGATAGCTGGTGGATAGCTGGTGGATAGCTGGAGAATAGCTGGGGGATAGCTGGGGGATAGCTGGAGAATAGCTGGGGGATAGCTGGTGGATAGCTGGTGGATAGCTGGGGGATAGCTGGAGAATAGCTGGGGGATAGCTGGGACAGCGTTTCACTTCCTGTCATCTTAATGTCTGTCAACATTCTAGTTCGGTTCAGTGAGTTGTTGTGGGGCTGTTCTACGGTCAGATCTTCTGTCATGGGGCTGATCTGAGGTCAGGTCTTCTGTTGTGGGGCTGATCTGAGGTCAGTGCTTCTGTCATGGGGCTGACCTGAGGTCAGGTCTTCTGTCATGGGGCTGATCTGAGGTCAGGTCTTCTGTCGTGGGGCTGATCTGAGGTCAGGTCTTCTGTCGTGGGGCTGATCTGAGGTCAGGTCTTCTGTCATGGGGCTGATCTGAGGTCAGGTCTTCTGTCTGTTACCTTCTAGTGCTTCTAGTCAGACAGGTGTCAGAGAGGATGTAGCTCTAGCTGGCCTCTAGCTGGTTGGAGGTCTGCTTGGCCTCTAACTGGTTGGAGGTCTGCTTGGACTCTAGCTGGTTGGAGGTCTGCTTGTCTCTAGCTGGTTGGAGGTCTGTTTGGCCTCTAGCTGGTTGGAGGTCTGCTTGGCCTCTAACTGGTTGGAGGTCTGCTTGGCCTCTAGCTGGTTGGAGGTCTGCTTGGCCTCTAGCTGGTTGGAGGTCTGCTTGGCCTCTAGCTGGTTGGAGGTCTGCTTGGCCTCTAGCTGGTTGGAGGTCTGCTTGGCCTCTAGCTGGTTGGAGGTCTGTTTGGCCTCTAGCTGGTTGGAAAGCTCTGGGCTGTTTGCTTTCAGACACAGATATGTTGTAAGTGTTGTGTAAACGTGGGAGCTGAGAGCTACATGGGGGGGTAAGGACCTATAGGACGACCAGGGGTTCACAAACCCGTTTACCGCTACCTGGCTAACAACCCTCTCTGAGAGAGACCCTGGGTCTCCCCGTTCAGGTGGACTTCGGGTGTCTCTCACGCCCTGTCGTTGCAGAGAGCAATAACAAACCAAGACTTCCTGTGTAGCCAGATCCTTCTCCACGTGTCTGGCTGACATCTGTTCAGTAAAGTCTCATTGTCTCAACTTATCTCAAACATACACATTGTCATAGTGAGTGTTCCTCTTCTTGTGTCCGTTTGTTATGAAACTCAATCTGTTCTGGAGCAGGCAGCACTGACCCCCTCGAATGGCCAACCAACCGTTAAACTGACGAGCCAGTCAAAACAACCCCACCCTCACCTCCTCTCTACCCCCTGTGCCAAACGGTACACCCGTACACCTCACTCTTCACCCCCCACTCCCAGAAACCCCTCCTTCTCAAAGCACAGCCCCGGCACATTCCTCAGTTCACCTCTGAAACACAATCTATTTGAGATCAGTAGCAGATCAGTGAATTTGCTCTCTCGTATCGGGTTTGTACCACAAAAAAAAATTGGCGTGAAACTCCGAGATAAAATCAGTAGAGCTGGAATTATATTATAGGAGAAACAAATGCTGTCTTTGAGGAGAGGTTAGTAGACCCTCTGGGTGACCTGGGGATCAGGTTACCACTCAGAGGAGACTGGGTGAGAGGAGGAGGGTTTAGAGGGGAGGAGACGGTGGTGCCCTCTCCCTCTCAGTTTGCAGGGGACATGGGGTCACCGCCCGGCCCCCCAGGAGAGCAGTAGAGAGGAGGGGAACACCAGACCAATCAAGACAGAACAGGTTGTCCTATAAGGGCACTGGATTCTATCTGCTACAGAGAGAACCTCCCTACACCTGTATAACCATGATCCCACTATAATAACCCTGTATAATAACCACTATAATAACCTGTATAATACACCACTATAATAACCACTATAATACACCACTATAATACACCACTATAATATACCACTATACTACACCACTATAATATACCACTATAATACACCACTATAATATACCACTATAATACACCACTATAATACACCACTCTAATTCACCACTATAATACACCACTATAATACACCACTATAATATACCACTATACTAAACCACTATAATATACCACTATAATACACCACTATAATACACCCCTATAATACACCACTATAATATACCACTATAATACACCACTATAATACCTGTATAATACACCACTATAATACACCACTATAATTCACCACTATAATACACCCCTATAATACACCACTATAATACACCACTATAATTCACCACTATAATACACCCCTATAATACACCACTATAATATACCACTATACTACACCACTATAATATACCACTATAATACACCACTATAATACACCCCTATAATACACCCCTATAATACACCACTATAATATACCACTATAATACACCACTATAATACCTGTATAATACACCACTATAATTCACCACTATAATACACCACTATAATACACCACTATAATACACCACTATAATTCACCACTATAATACACCACTATAATACACCACTATAATTCACCACTATAATACACCACTATAATACACCACTCTAATACAACTGTATAATACACCACTATAATACACCACTATAATACACCACTATAATACACCACTATAATACCTGTATAATACACCACTATAATACACCACTATAATATACCACTATAATTCACCACTATAATACACCACTATAATACACCACTATAATACACCACTATAATACACCACTGTAATACCTGTATAATACACCACTATAATACCTGTATAATACACCATTATAATACACCACTATAATACACCACTATAATACACCACTATAATACCAGTATAATACACCACTATAATACCTGTATAATACACCATTATAATACACCACTATAATACACCACTATAATACCTGTATAATACACCATTATAATACACCACTCTAATACAAATGTATAATACACCACTATAATTCACCACTATAATACACCACTATAATACACCACTATAATACACCACTATAATACACCACTATAATACACCACTGTAATACCTGTATAATACACCACTATAATACACCACTATAATACACCACTATAATACACCACTGTAATACCTGTATAATACACCACTATAATACACCACTATAATACACCACTATAATACACCACTATAATACACCACTATAATACCTGTATAATACACCACTATAATACACCACTATAATACACCACTATAATACACCACTGTAATACCTGTATAATACACCACTATAATACACCACTATAATACACCACTATAATACACCACTGTAATACCTGTATAATACACCACTATAATACACCACTATAATACACCACTATAATACACCACTATAATACCTGTATAATACACCACTATAATACCTGTATAATACACCACTATAATACACCACTATAATACACCACTATAATACCTGTATAATACACCACTATAATACCTGTATAATACACCACTATAATACACCACTATAATTCACCACTATAATACACCACTATAATTCATCACTATATTACACCTGTATAATACGCCACTATAATACACCACTATAATACACCACTATAATTCATCACTATATTACACCTGTATAATTCACCACTATAACAGCTGTATAATACACCACTATAATACACCCCTATAATAAACCACTATAATACCTTTATAATACACCACTATAATACACCACTATAATTCACCACTATAATACACCACTATAATACACCACTATAATACACCACTATAATTCACCAATATAATACACCACTATAATACACCACTATAATACACCTGTATAATACACCACTATAACAGCTGTATAATACACCACTATAATACACCACTATAATACACCTTTATAATACACCACTATAATACACCACTATAATTCACCACTATAATTCACCTGTATAATACACCCCTTAATACACCACTATAATACACCACTATAATACACCACTATAATTTGTTTCTCCATCCATGGAAGAGGAGAAAATGCATGTGATGCTATAGCCTCTCTCAGCAATTCAACATGATCTCAGGGTACTTCTCCCCCTCCCTCTCTCCCCCCTCCCTCTCCCCCTTCTCTCTCCCCTTCCCACTCCCGTCCCTCCCTCTCCCGTCCCTCCCTCTCCCCCCTCCCTCTCTCCCCCCTCCCCCTCCCTCTCCCGTCCCTCCCTCTCCCGTCCCTCCCCCTCCCTCTCTCCCGTCCCTCCCTCTCCCCCCTCCTTCTCTCTCCCCCTCCCTCTCCCCCCTCCCTCTCTCCCCCCCTCTCTGAAACACTGAGCAGAGCTTCTCTCTCTGCTGTTTTTGTGACTAAATATTTGTAATCAAACCAAGGCTGCGTTGCCTGCAGGGCCAACTGCTTATGACGAGGAGAATGTTTTCAAGTCCAATAAGTAAGAAAGGCCCGTCTGCAGGGCCAACTGTCTGTTGCAAGGCTGCGGAGCTCGGCATAGTTCAGCTGTGATGTGATGTGTTCTGTTCTCTTCCCCTCGTTCTGCTCGGCATAGTTCAGCTGTGATGTGATGTGTTCTGTTCTCTTCCCCTCGTTCTGCTCGGCATAGTTCAGCTGTGTTGTGATGTGTTCTGTTCTCGTCCCCTCGTTCTGCTCGGCATAGTTCAGCTGTGTTGTGATGTGTTCTGTTCTCGTCCCCTCGTTCTGCTCGGCATAGTTCAGCTGTGTTGTGATGTGTTGTGTTCTCGTCCCCTCGTTCTGCTCGGTATAGTTCAGCTGTGTTGTGATGTGTTGTGTTCTCGTCCCCTCGTTCTGCTCGGCTGTGTTGTGATGTGTTCTGTTCTCGTCCCCATAGGGATGATATTCCCTCGTTCTGCTCGGCATAGTTCAGCTGTGTTGTGATGTGTTCTCGTCCCCTCATTCAGCTCGGCATAGTTCGGCTGTGTTGTGATGTGTTCTGTTCTCGTCCCCATAGGGATGATATTGACTCGTTCTGCTCGGCATAGTTCAGCTGTGTTGTGATGTGTTCTGTTCTCGTCCCCTCGTTCTGCTCGGCATAGTTCAGCTGTGTTGTGATGTGTTCTGTTCTCGTCCCCACAGGGATGACATTGACTCGTTCTGCTCGGCATAGTTCAGCTGTGTTGTGATGTGTTCTCGTCCCCACAGGGATGATATTGACTCGTTCTGCTCGGCATAGTTCAGCTGTGTTGTGATGTGTTCTCGTCCCCACAGGGATGATATTGACTCGTTCTGCTCGGCATAGTTTGGCTGTGTTGTGATGTGTTCTCGTCCCCACAGGGATGATATTGACTCGTTCTGCTCGGCATAGTTCAGCTGTGTTGTGATGTGTTCTGTTCTCGTCCCCACAGGGATGATATTGACTCGTTCTGCTCGGCATAGTTCAGCTGTGTTGTGATGTGTTCTGTTCTCGTCCCCACAGGGATGATATTGACTCGTTCTGCTCGGCATAGTTCAGCTGTGTTGTGATGTGTTCTGTTCTCGTCCCCACAGGGATGATATTGACTCGTTCTGCTCGGCATAGTTCAGCTGTGTTGTGATGTGTTCTGTTCTCGTCCCCACAGGGATGATATTGACTCGTTCTGCTCGGCATAGTTCAGCTGTGTTGTGATGTGTTCTGTTCTCGTCCCCTCAGGGATGACATTGACTCGTTCTGCTCGGCATAGTTCAGCTGTGTTGTGATGTGTTCTGTTCTCGTCCCCACAGGGATGATATTGACTCGTTCTGCTCGGCATAGTTCAGCTGTGTTGTGATGTGTTCTGTTCTCGTCCCCACAGGGATGACATTGACTCGTTCTGCTCGGCATAGTTCAGCTGTGTTGTGATGTGTTCTGTTCTCGTCCCCACAGGGATGATATTGACTCGTTCTGCTCGGCATAGTTCAGCTGTGTTGTGATGTGTTCTGTTCTCGTCCCCACAGGGATGATATTGACTCGTTCTGCTCGGCATAGTTCAGCTGTGTTGTGATGTGTTCTGTTCTCGTCCCCACAGGGATGATATTGACTCGTTCTGCTCGGCATAGTTCAGCTGTGTTGTGATGTGTTCTGTTCTCGTCCCCACAGGGATGATATTGACTCGTTCTGCTCGGCATAGTTCAGCTGTGTTGTGATGTGTTCTGTTCTCGTCCCCACAGGGATGATATTGACTCGTTCTGCTCGGCATAGTTCAGCTGTGTTGTGATGTGTTCTGTTCTCGTCCCCACGGGGATGATATTGACTCTTTGCTGCTTTTTGTTATTACACTTTTATCAAATCAAACTTTATTTGCCACATGCGGCCCCCGAATACAACTTTAATGAAATGCTTTACTGACCAGCCCTGAACCAACAGTGCAGTTCAAGAAGAAGAAACTATTTACCAAGTAGACTAAAATAAAAAGTAACACAATAAGAATAACAAGGCTCTATACAGGGGGCACCGGTACCGAGTCAGGGGTACGGGCTAGTAGGGTTTTATACAGCTACAGGTTCTATCCAGCTAGCTACAGGTTCTATCCAATTAGCTACAGGTTCTATCCAGCTAGCTACAGGTTCTATCCAATTAGCTACAGGTTCTATCCAGCTAGCTACAGGTTCTATCCAGCTAGCTACAGGTTCTATCCAGCTAGCTCCAGGTTCTATCCAGCTAGCTACAGGTTCTATCCAACTAGCTACAGGTACAATCTAGCTAGCTACAGGTTCTATCCAGCTAGCTACAGGTTCTATCCAACTAGCTACAGGTTCTATCCAACTAGCTACAGGTTCTATCCAACTAGCTACAGGTTATATCCAGCTAGCTACAGGTTATATCCAGCTAGCTACAGGTTCTATCCAGCTAGCTACAGGTTATATCCAGCTAGCTACAGGTTATATCCAGCTAGCTACAGGTTCTATCCAGCTAGCTAGGTTCTATCCAGCTAGCTACAGGTTCTATCCAACTAGCTACAGGTTCTATCCAGCTAGCTACAGGTTCTATCCAGCTAGCTACAGGTTCTATACAACTAGCTACAGGTTCTATACAGCTAGCTACAGGTTCTATCCAACTAGCTGCAGGTTCTATCCAGCTAGCTACAGGTTCTATCCAACTAGCTACAGGTTCTATCCAGCTAGCTACAGGTTCTATCCAGCTAGCTACAGGTTTTATCCAACTAGCTACAGGTTCTATCCAATTAGCTACAGGTTCTATCCAACTAGCTACAGGTTCTATCCAACTAGCTACAGGTTCTATCCAGCTAGCTACAGGTTCTATCCAGCTAGCTACAGGTTCTATACAACTAGCTACAGGTTCTATACAGCTAGCTACAGGCTCTATCCAACTAGCTACAGGTTCTATCCAACTAGCTACAGGTTCTATCCAACTAGCTACAGGTTCTATCCAACTAGCTACAGGTTCTATCCAGCTAGCTACAGGTTCTATTCAGCTAGCTACAGGTTATATCCAGCTAGCTACAGGTTCTATCCAGCTAGCTACAGGTTATATCCAGCTAGCTACAGGTTCTATCCAGCTAGCAACAGGTTTTATCCAGCTAGCTACAGGTTCTATCCAGCTAGCTACATGTTCTATCCAGCTAGCTACAGGTTCTATCATTTGGTGCTTGTTTCAGAGCTCTGATTGTTCCAGACCACACAACAGAGAGAGGGAGAGAGCAGATGAATAACAAGGGAGGGGGGTGGTTCTCCAGTGTGTAGAGGCTTTATCTCCAGGCCCAGTTCCCTGCCTCGTCACATCCAGCCTCTCCCTCCCTATGCTGGGGCCTGTCAGCGGCCCTGGGTCCTCTGGAGCCTCTGTTCTCATTCAGTAATTAAATCCTCCTCTCCTCTCTGTGGGCAGAGGAACAGGAGAGGGGTGGAGGGGAGAGGGGGG
This sequence comes from Oncorhynchus clarkii lewisi, assembly GCF_045791955.1. Lineage (NCBI taxonomy): Eukaryota > Metazoa > Chordata > Actinopteri > Salmoniformes > Salmonidae > Oncorhynchus > Oncorhynchus clarkii. Next base: position 17,348 of record NW_027258811.1, on the reverse strand, counting down.
GGGGGGGGGGACAGGGATGTCTGACCAAGGGCCTAAGGAATGTCAATATGGCTGTGGTAATACTGTCTCTGGGTGTTTACCTCTCCATGTCCAACTGGTCCTGTCCAACACTGATCACAGAACACAAGAGCCCTCTGACACGTCAGGAAAATACCAGGTTGTGTTATTGCTCCCATCTATCTCTCTCCGTCTTGATCCTTTTCTCTCTCTCCTCACTCTCTCTCCCTCCTTCTCTCTCTCTCTCTCTCTCTCCACCTCTCTCTCTCTCCCCCGCTCTCTCTCTCCCCCGCTCTCTTCATCTCTTTCTCTCCCCCCTCTCTCCCCGTCTTGATCCTTTTCTCTCTCTCCCCCCTCTCTCTCCCTCCTTCTCTCTCGCTCGCTCTCTCTCTCTCTCTCTCTCTCTCTCTCTCTCCATCTCTCTCCCCCTCTCTCTCTCCCTCCTCTCTCTCTCTCTCTCTCTCCACCCCTCTCTCTCCCTCCTCTCTCTCTCTCTCTCTCTCTCTCTCTCTCCCTCCTTCTCTCTCGCTCTCTCTCTCTCTCTCTCTCCATCTCTCTCCCCCTCTCTCCCTCCTCTCTCTCTCTCTCTCTCCACCCCTCTCTCTCCCCCTCTCCCTCCCTCTCTCTCCCTCCCTCTCTCCTCGCCCCTCTCTCTCTCCCTCCTTCTCTCTCTCTCTGTCTCTCTCTCTCCTCCCCCTCTCTCTGTCTCTCTCCCTCTCTCTCCTCCCCCCTCTTTCTGTCTCTCTCCTCCCCCTCTCTCTGTCTCTCTCTCCCCCTCTCTCTCCCTCTCTTTCCTCCCCCCTCTCTCTGTCTCTCTCCTCCCCCCCTCTCTCTCCCCGTCTTGATCCTTTTCTCTCTCTTTCCTCCCCCCTCTCTCCCCTCTATCTTTCTCCATCCTGTCCTCCCTCTCTCTCTCTCTCAGCGTCCTGCCCCCCCCCACCCCCCCCCACCCCTCAAGAACAGTATGTAGTATTTCAACTGTAGTTGACAGTCTCTCTGAGCTAATCTGCCTCCATTAGCTGGTGCAGGTCAGTCTCTCTCTCTCTGGTTCTTTGTTGTGGTTCAGAGCAGAACGGGTCGTCTTTGTTATTCAAACTAAAGTTCAGCAGCGTTTTTAAAGAGTTCTTTGATGTTGTTTCTTTACAAAGACCAGCGACTGACTGATTTAAGATTGTGAATATATTTTTCCCCAGTAAATGACAGAATTAATAGTTTTTTTTTTTAATGGCATTTCAGTTAAGTATTATTAGTTTCTTCCGAACGAGGTCATCGTGTTGAGGTCGTCGGTAAGAACAGAACGGTGCCCTGCCGTTCACTTTAAACGAGGTCATTGTGTTGAGGTCGTCGGTAAGAACAGAACGGTGCCCTGCAGTTCACTCAAAACAAGGTCATCGTGTTGAGGTCGTTGGTAAGAACAGAACGGTGCCCTGCAGTTCACTCAAAACGAGGTCATCGTGTTGAGGTCGTCGGTAAGAACAGAACGGTGCCCTGCCGTTCACTTTATGGTCTGCATAAAGAATAGAGTACCACAACAGGGTATAAACTGGAAACTGTGCAGGTCAAGGTTCAGCGTCATGTAGGCAACCTGTAAACCGACACTGAACTGTTTCCTGTACTTCAGTCTGTCGTTACGGAAGTCATATGCCATTTAGCAAACGCTTTTATCCAAAGTGATTTACAACAGTGAGTGCATCAACCTGAAGGGCAGTGTCCCTCTCAGCTGTTGTGGAAAAAAACTGCTTTCCTTATGGTCTTCCCTAGCTAGAGCTGTCCCTTCTTAATGATGTCACTGGGTTGACCCTCTCACTCAGTAGCTAGAGCTGTCCCTTCTTAACTTCTTGCTCCTACTTGAGACGCAGATGTCTCAAGTAGACACCTGGAAATGCAAATGCGCTACGCTAAATGCTAAATGTACTCGTTAAAACTCAAACGTTCATCAAAATGCACATGCAGGGTATTGAATTAAAGCTACACTCGTTGTGAACCTAGCCAACAAGTCAGATTTTTAAAATGCTTTTCGGCGAAAGCATGAGAAGCTATTATCTGATAGCATGCAACACCCCAAAATGCCTGAATGCGACGTAAACAAAGATTTAGCGTAGCCGGCGCTACACAAAACGCAGAAATAAAATATAAAACATTCATTACCTTTGACGAGCTTCTTTCTTGGCACTCCTATATGCCCCATAAACATCACTATTGGGTCTTTTTTTCATTTAAATCGGTCCATATATACCCAAAATAGCTTTCTATGGAAGCTGTGTAATTCAGAAAAAAACATTGTTTTAAAACGCAGCGTCATTTTTTTAAATTAAAAAAGTCGACGATAAACTTTCACAAAACACTTCGAAATACTTTTGTAATCCAACTTTAGGTATTAGTAAACGTTTATAAACTATCAAAATGATTACAGGGCGATGTATATTCAATAGCTCCTCGTCTTCAAATCAATGGCTGAAAATGTGCACCTCACAACATCCTGGCGGAGACCGGAAGAAATTAAATCCAGTTAGTTGGATTTACCAACAAAAAAGTCCCTGGAAAATGACGACAATGGCGACATCGTGTGGAATCTGTAGGAATTGCATGCAGGTCCATAATTAATTTTGTGCCCTTTTAACAACCCATGAAAGTGACGCATGGAAATTATTTTTAGCTTTCAGAGAGCAGTTTTTCTTGCGCTTTTCGATGAAACACACGCTCTGTTATAGTCACAGCCGTGATTTAACCAGTTTTAGAAACTTCAGAGTGTTTTCTATCCACACATACTAATCATATGCATATACTATATTCCTGGCATGAGTAGCAGGACGCTGAAAAGTTGCGCGATTTTTAACCGAATGTTCGAAAAAGGAGGGGGTAGACTTAATTAATGATGTCACTGGGCTGACCCTCTCACTCTGTAGCTAGAGCTGTCCCTTCTTAATGATGTCACTGGGCTGACCCTCTCACTCAGTAGCTAGAGCTGTCCCTTCTTAATGACGTCACTGGGCTGACCCTCTCACTCAGTAGCTAGAGCTGTCCCTTCTTAATGACGTCACTGGGCTGACCCTCTCACTCAGTAGCTAGAGCTGTCCCTTCTTAATGACGTCACTGGGCTGACCCTCTCACTCAGTAGCTAGCTGTCCCTTCTTAATGATGTCACTGGGCTGACCCTCTCACTCAGTAGCTAGAGCTGTCCCTTCTTAATGATGTCACTGGGTTGACCCTGGGTTGACTCAGTAGCCATGTCCTCAACATTCTAATTATACCATTGCCACTGACCCCTGAATTAACAATGATGTCGCTTCCTGATGATGTCACTAGAGCCGAGCAGGGATGTTCTATCTAAACTACAGTTGATATTTGGAACTATTTCATTTGTCCGAAGGGACAAACTCCGCCCCCCCCCCCCCCCCCCCCCCCCCCCAGCGGACCTGGGTCAAGTACGCCCACTGTGCTGGCCAATCAGATAGCTCAAATCACCATGTCTACAACTTCCACGACCCCAGAGCAAAGTTTGATACTAGACTAGGTGAGGTTTAAAACCTTTAAAAACCATGACCAGAGAGAGACAAAGAGTACAGCAAAGAGCTGATGTTTTTATTCAGTACTGTCAACACTGTTTTTAGTCAGTACTGTCAACACTGTTATTAGTCAGTACTGTCAACACTGTTTCTAGTCAGTCCTGTCATTACTGTTTCTAGTCAGTCCTGTCATCACTGTTTTTATTCAGTACTGTCAACACTGTTATTAGTCAGTACTGTCAACACTGTTTCTAGTCAGTCCTGTCATCACTGTTTCTAGTCAGTACTGTCATCACTGTTTCTAGTCAGTACTGTCAACACTGTTTCTAGTCAGTCCTGTCATCACTGTTTCTAGTCAGTACTGTCATCACTGTTTCTAGTCAGTACTGTCAACACTGTTTTTATTCAGTACTGTCAACACTGTTTTTATTCAGTACTGTCAACACTGTTTTTATTCACTACTGTCAACACTGTTTTTATTCAGTACTGTCAACACTGTTTTTAGTCAGTACTGTCAACACTGTTTTTAGTCAGTACTGTCAACACTGTTTTTGTTCACTACTGTCAACACTGTTTTTATTCACTACTGTCAACACTGTTTTTATTCAGTACTGGCAACACTGTTTTTATTCAGTACTGTCAACACTGTTTTTATTCAGTTCTGTCAACACTGTTTTTATTCAGTACTGTCAACACTGTTTTTAGTCAGTCCTGTCAACACTGTTATTATTCAGTACTGTCAACACTGTTATTATTCACTACTGTCAACACTGTTTTTATTCACTACTGTCAACACTGTTATTATTCAGTACTGTCAACACTGTTTTTATTCACTACTGTCAACACTGTTTTTATTCAGTACTGTCAACACTGTTTTTATTCACTACTGTCAACACTGTTTTTATTCAGTACTGTCAACACTGTTTTTATTCAGTACTGTCAACACTGTTTTTATTCAGTACTGTCAACACTGTTTTTATTCAGTACTGTCAACACTGTTTTTATTCAGTACTGTCAACACTGTTTTTAGTCAGTACTGTCAACACTGTTTTTAGTCTGTACTGTCAACACTGTTTTTAGTCAGTACTGTCAACACTGTTTTTATTCAGTACTGTCAACACTGTTTTTAGTCAGTACTGTCAACACTATTTTTAGTCAGTACTGTCAACACTGTTTGTAGTCAGTACTGTCAACACTGTTTTTAGTCAGTACTGTCAACACTGTTTTTATTCACTACTGTCAACACTGTTTTTATTCAGTTCTGTCAACACTGTTTTTATTCAGTACTGTCAACACTGTTTTTATTCAGTACTGTCAACACTGTTTTTATTCAGTACTGTCAACACTGTTTTTAGTCAGTACTGTCAACACTGTTATTATTCAGTACTGTCAACACTGTTTTTAGTCAGTCCTGTCAACACTGTTTTTATTCAGTACTGTCAACACTGTTTTTAGTCAGTACTGTCAACACTGTTTTTAGTCAGTACTGTCAACACTGTTTTTAGTCAGTACTGTCAACACTGTTTTTATTCACTACTGTCAACACTGTTTTTATTCAGTACTGTCAACACTGTTTTTATTCAGTACTGTCAACACTGTTTTTATTCAGTACTGTCAACACTGTTTTTAGTCAGTACTGTCAACACTGTTTTTAGTCAGTACTGTCAACACTGTTTTTAGTCCGTACTGTCAACACTGTTTTTATTCAGTACTGTCAACACTGTTTTTATTCAGTACTGTCAACACTGTTTTTAGTCAGTACTGTCAACACTGTTTTTAGTCAGTACTGTCAACACTGTTTTTAGTCAGTACTGTCAACACTGTTTTTATTCAGTACTGTCAACACTGTTTTTATTCAGTTCTGTCAACACTGTTTTTATTCAGTACTGTCAACACTGTTTTTATTCAGTACTGTCAACACTGTTTTTATTCAGTACTGTCAACACTGTTTTTATTCAGTACTGTCAACACTGTTTTTAGTCAGTACTGTCAACACTGTTATTATTCAGTACTGTCAACACTGTTTTTAGTCAGTCCTGTCAACACTGTTTTTATTCAGTACTGTCAACACTGTTTTTATTCAGTACTGTCAACACTGTTTTTAGTCAGTACTGTCAACACTGTTTTTAGTCAGTACTGTCAACACTGTTTTTATTCAGTACTGTCAACACTGTTTTTATTCACTACTGTCAACACTGTTTTTATTCAGTACTGTCAACACTGTTTTTATTCACTACTGTCAACACTGTTATTATTCACTACTGTCAACACTGTTTTTATTCAGTACTGTCAACACTGTTTTTGTTCACTACTGTCAACACTGTTTTTATTCACTACTGTCAACACTGTTTTTATTCAGTACTGTCAACACTGTTTTTATTCAGTACTGTCAACACTGTTATTATTCAGTACTGTCAACACTGTTTTTATTCAGTTCTGTCAACACTGTTTTTATTCAGTACTGTCAACACTGTTTTTACTCAGTCCTGTCAACACTGTTATTATACAGTCCTGTCAACACTGTTATTATTCACTACTGTCAACACTGTTTTTATTCACTACTGTCAACACTGTTATTATTCAGTACTGTCAACACTGTTTTTATTCAGTACTGTCAACACTGTTTTTATTCAGTACTGTCAACACTGTTTTTATTCACTACTGTCAACACTGTTTTTATTCACTACTGTCAACACTGTTTTTATTCAGTACTGTCAACACTGTTTTTATTCAGTACTGTCAACACTGTTTTTATTCAGTACTGTCAACACTGTTTTTATTCAGTACTGTCAACACTGTTTTTATTCAGTACTGTCAACACTGTTTTTAGTCAGTACTGTCAACACTGTTTTTAGTCTACTGTCAACACTGTTTTTATTCAGTACTGTCAACACTGTTTTTATTCAGTACTGTCAACACTGTTTTTATTCAGTACTGTCAACACTGTTTTTATTCAGTACTGTCAACACTGTTTTTATTCACTACTGTCAACACTGTTTTTATTCAGTACTGTCAACACTGTTTTTATTCACTACTGTCAACACTGTTATTATTCACTACTGTCAACACTGTTTTTATTCAGTACTGTCAACACTGTTTTTATTCAGTACTGTCAACACTGTTTTTATTCAGTTCTGTCAACACTGTTTTTATTCAGTACTGTCAACACTGTTTTTACTCAGTCCTGTCAACACTGTTATTATACAGGCCTGTCAACACTGTTATTATTTACTACTGTCAACACTGTTTTTATTCACTACTGTCAACACTGTTATTATTCAGTACTGTCAACACTGTTTTTATTCAGTACTGTCAACACTGTTTTTATTCAGTACTGTCAACACTGTTTTTATTCACTACTGTCAACACAGTTTTTATTCAGTACTGTCAACACTGTTTTTATTCAGTACTGTCAACACTGTTTTTTTATTCAGTACTGTCAACACTGTTTTTAGTCAGTACTGTCAACACTGTTTTTATTCAGTACTGTCAACACTGTTTTTATTCAGTACTGTCAACACTGTTTTTATTCAGTACTGTCAACACTGTTTTTAGTCAGTACTGTCAACACTGTTTTTAGTCTACTGTCAACACTGTTTTTAGTCAGTACTGTCAACACTGTTTTTATTCAGTCCTGTCAACACTGTTTTTATTCAGTACTGTCAACACTGTTTTTAGTCAGTACTGTCAACACTGTTTTTAGTCAGTACTGTCAACACTGTTTTTATTCAGTACTGTCAACACTGTTTTTATTCAGTTCTGTCAACACTGTTTTTATTCAGCACTGTCAACACTGTTTTTATTCAGTACTGTCAACACTGTTTTTATTCAGTACTGTCAACACTGTTTTTAGTCAGTACTGTCAACACTGTTTTTAGTCAGTACTGTCAACACTGTTTTTATTCAGTTCTGTCAACACTGTTTTTATTCAGTACTGTCAACACTGTTTTTATTCAGTACTGTCAACACTGTTTTTAGTCAGTACTGTCAACACTGTTTTTAGTCAGTACTGTCAACACTGTTTTTAGTCAGTACTGTCAACACTGTTATTATTCAGTACTGTCAACACTGTTTTTATTCAGTCCTGTCAACACTGTTTTTATTCAGTACTGTCAACACTGTTTTTATTCAGTACTGTCAACACTGTTTTTAGTCAGTACTGTCAACACTGTTTTTATTCAGTACTGTCAACACTGTTTTTATTCAGTACTGTCAACACTGTTTTTATTCAGTACTGTCAACACTGTTTTTAGTCAGTACTGTCAACACTGTTTTTAGTCCGTACTGTCAACACTGTTTTTATTCAGTACTGTCAACACTGTTTTTATTCAGTACTGTCAACACTGTTTTTACTCAGTCCTGTCAACACTGTTTTTATTCACTACTGTCAACACTGTTTTTATTCAGTAACAAAGTGTTTTAATACTTATTAACCCAAGACATTTGCATATTTTCATTTGTAATTCATTCCTAAAATGTTTTCTAAAAACATAATTCCACTTTGACATTATAGCCATTGGCACAAAATCTCAATGGAATCCATTTTAAATTCAGGCTGTAAGACAACAACATGTGGAACAAGTCCAGAGGTTTTTGAAGAGTCTCTGAAGGCTCTGAATATACACATAGAAACAGAGAAATAGAACAGACCTCCCTATTCAAGTCATTCATGGATCGATTTTATTTCTATACCTTGGCCTGGTCACTTTACTTCCTGGTATGTTCCTCGGTTCGGGATCGTAACTATAGCAACCTTGATGTGTTCACAAGGGAGAGAAGTAACTGTCTAGGAGACAGAGTGAAGCAGACAGTACTATGGGTGGTGTGTAACTGTCTAGGAGACAGAGTGAAGCAGACAGTACTATGGGTGTTGTGACAGAGTGAAGCAGACAGTACTATGGGTGGTGTGTAACTGTCTAGGAGACAGAGTGAAGCAGACAGTACTATGGGTGGCGTGTAACTGTCTAGGAGACAGAGTGAAGCAGACAGTACTATGGGTGGTGGGAGACAGAGTGAAGCAGGCAGTACTATGGGTGGTGTGACAGAGTGAAGCAGGCAGTACTATGGGTGGTGTGACAGAGTGAAGCAGGCAGTACTATGGGTGGTGTGTCAGAGTGAAGCAGGCAGTACTATGGGTGGTGTGTGACTGTCTAGGAGACAGAGTGAAGCAGGCAGTACTATGGGTGGTGTGACAGAGTGAAGCAGGCAGTACTATGGGTGGTGTGACAGAGTGAAGCAGGCAGTACTATGGGTGGTGTGACAGAGTGAAGCAGGCAGTACTATGGGTGGTGTGACAGAGTGAAGCAGGCAGTACTATGGGTGGTGTGTGACTGTCTAGGAGACAGAGTGAAGCAGGCAGTACTATGGGTGGTGTGACAGAGTGAAGCAGGCAGTACTATGGGTGGTGTGACAGCGTGAAGCAGGCAGTACTATGGGTGGTGTGACAGAGTGAAGCAGGCAGTACTATGCATGGTGTGACAGAGTGAAGCAGGCAGTACTATGGGTGGTGTGACAGATTGAAGCAGACAGTACTATGGGTGGTGTGACAGAGTGAAGCAGGCAGTACTATGGGTGGTGTGACAGAGTGAAGCAGGCAGTACTATGGGTGGTGTGACAGATTGAAGCAGACAGTACTATGGGTGGTGTGACAGAGTGAAGCAGGCAGTACTGTGGGTGGTGTGACAGAGTGAAGCAGGCAGTACTATGGGTGGTGTGACAGATTGAAGCAGACAGTACTATGGATGGTGTGACAGAGTGAAGCAGGCAGTACTATGGGTGGTGTGACAGAGTGAAGCAGGCAGTACTATGGGTGGTTTCTGACAGAGTGAAGCAGGCAGTACTGTGGGTGGTTTCTGACTGTCTGCGTTCAAGTCTTCTTTTGTTATGTTTCCCTCCATTTTTTCTATCTTGCCGTCTAACTTTGTTAGCTGATTCCTTTGTTAGCTGATTCCTTTGTTAGCTGATTCCTTTGTTAGCTGATTCCTTTGTTAGCTGATTCCTTTGTTAGCTGATTCCTTTTTTAGATGATTCCTTTTTTAGATGATTCCTTTGTTAGATGATTCCATTGTTAGCTGATTTCTTTTTTAGATCATTTCTTTGTTTGCTGATTCCTCCTTTGTTAGCTGATTCCTTTGTTAGCTGATTCCTTTGTTAGCTGATTCCTTTGTTAGCTGATTCCTTTTTTAGATGATTCCTTTGTTAGCTGATTCCTTTGTTAGCTGATTCCTTTGTTAGCTGATTCCTTTGTTAGCTGATTCCTTTGTTAGCTGATTCCATTGTTAGCTGATTCCTTTTTTAGATGATTCCTTTGTTAGATGATTCCATTGTTAGCTGATTTCTTTTTTAGATCATTTCTTTGTTTGCTGATTCCTCCTTTGTTAGCTGATTCCTTTGTTAGCTGATTCCTTTTTTAGATCATTTCTTTGTTAGCTGATTCCTTTGTTAGCTGATTCCATTGTTAGCTGATTCCTTTTTTAGATCATTTCTTTGTTAGCTGATTCCTTTGTTAGCTGATTCCTTTGTTAGCTGATTCCTTTGTTAGCTGATTCCATTGTTAGCTGATTCCTTTTTTAGATCATTTCTTTGTTTGCTGATTCCTTTGTTAGCTGATTCCTTTGTTAGCTGATTCCTTTGTTAGCTGATTCCTTTGTTAGCTGATTCCTTTGTTAGCTGATTCCTTTTTTAGATCATTTCTTTGTTAGCTGATTCCTTTGTTAGCTGATTCCATTGTTAGCTGATTCCTTTGTTAGCTGATTCCTTTGTTTGCTGATTCCTTTGTTAGCTGATTCCTTTGTTAGCTGATTCCTTTGTTAGCTGATTCCTTTGTTTGCTGATTCCTTTGTTAGCTGATTCCATTGTTAGCTGATTCCTTTGTTAGATCATTTCTTTGTTTGCTGATTCCTCCTTTGTTAGCTGATTCCTTTGTTTGCTGATTCCTCCTTTGTTAGCTGATTCCTTTGTTTGCTGATTCCTCCTTTGTTAGCTGATTCCTTTGTTAGCTGATTCCTTTGTTAGCTGATTCCTTTGTTAGCTGATTCCTTTGTTAGCTGATTCCTTTGTTAGCTGATTCCTTTGTTAGCTGATTCCTTTGTTAGCTGATTCCTTTTTTAGATCATTTCTTTGTTTGCTGATTCCTCCTTTGTTTGCTGATTCCTTTGTTAGCTGATTCCTTTGTTAGCTGATTCCTGAAGTACTTAAGTGAAGTTGATTTGTTTCCAGGAAAAGGCTTTCTTGTAATACGAGTCAGTCTATAACCTCTATGTGCATCTATCTATATTTAGAGAAAGTAGTAGTTTAGGAAGTGGTCTCTTGTCTGGATTGGTGAGGAGCAGAGTAGATTGGGTTGTGAACCCTGTTACTCTGAGGGGGAGGGTGAGAGAAATAGTGGGGGGAGGGAGAGAGATAGTGGAGGGAGAGAGGGGGGAGAGAGAGAGAGGGAGGGAGGGGGAGGGGGAGGGGGAGAGAGAGAGAGAGAGAGAGAGAGAGAGAGAGAGAGAGAGAGAGAGAGGGGGGGAGGGAGAGAGAGCAGGGGGGTGAGAGAGAGAGAGGGAGTGAGGGGGAGAGAGGGGGGGGGGAGAAGGGGGGAGGGAGAGAGAGAGAGGGAGAGAGAGAGAGGGGGCGTGAGGGAGGGAGGGGGAGAGAGAGGGAGGGAGAGAGAGGGGGGGTGAGTGAGGGAGGGAGAGAGAGAGAGAGAGAGGGGGGGATCAGTGGTTTTCTCCTCTGTTCCTCCCGGCTGCTCTACTTATTTGTCCTCTTCCGTTCCCGACGAGGAGCTGGATGTTGTGGATGTTTGCGTTCTCCAGATACCTTCACCAATTCCAAGTTCCCCCCCGACACAATACACACGGAGCAGATTGTCTAGTGGTCCTTACTACCTCTATTGAAATGCCTGGAAAATGTTACGTTTCTGCAGAAAACACAGACAGAGAGCACATCCTCTCCTCATTAGTTGGAGAGGAGAGAGGGAAGGGAGGGGAGAGGTTTTGGCACAGGGGACTGTATTAGAAGCCCTTGAACCCTGTGTTTTATAAGGATCTTGTTTTTTGGCCTTTGATGACACTGTTTAGGATATATGTCATAAATCAGGCGTTGTGTTTAAAGCTGTGTCACTGGGTTCGCTGTATGACTAGAGGACTGAAACACCATCTCCTGTTCTGACGTAATATACTGTACATTTAACTCTCGGGAAGGAGGAACACTGGATGTAGTGGGAGAGACAGAGACAGGTGAGAGAGCAGGAGGAGGGAGAGAGAGGGAGGGAGGGAGAGAGAACAGGAGGAGGGGAGAGAGAGGGAGGGAGAGAGAGAGAGAGAGAGAGAGGGAGCTGAGAGAACAGGAGGAGGAGAGAGAGAGAGGGAGGGAGGGAGGGAGGGAGAGAGGGAGCTGAGAGAACAGGCTGAGGAGAGGGAGAGAGAGAGAGAAGGAGAGGGAGGGAGGAAGGGAGAGAGAGAGAGAGAGGGAGGGAGAGAGAGAGAGAGGGAGCTGAGAGAACAGGCTGAGGGGAGGGAGGGAGGGAGGGAGAGGGAGGGAGAGAGAGAGAGCTAAGAGAGCAGGAGGAGGAGGAGAGAGAGGGAGGGAGGGAGAGAGAGGGAGGGAGGGAGAGAGAGAGGGAGGGAGGGAGGGAGGGAGGGAGAGAGAGAGAGGGAGGGAGGGAGGGAGGGAGGGAGAGGGAGGGAGAGACTGAAATATTGCTGAGAGAACAGGCTGAGGAGAGAGGGAGGGTAGACAGAGAAAGGAAGAGCGAGTGAAAGGGGGGGGGGGTAATAGGAACCATGTGCAGGTTGGTCAGATGGGGAAGGGAGACGAGGTAGGACAGTTGATTCTTTATGGATTAATCCTCATGTTCACGTGCTGGGAACTCTCTACCAATATCATTACCTAGCATCAGATAGGGAACTCTCTACCAATATCATTACCTAGCATCAGATAGGGAACTCTCTACCAACATCATTACCTAGCATCAGATAGGGAGATGTGAGGGAGACTGCCATGTTATTAAACCTGGCAGTATAGAGGACATCAGAGAAGTCTCAGGGAGACTGCCATGTTATTAAACCTGGCAGTATAGAGGACATCAGAGACGTCTCAGGGAGACTGCCATGTTATTAAACCTGGCAGTATAGAGGACATCAGAGAAGTCTCAGGGAGACTGCCATGTTATTAAACCTGGCAGTATAGAGGACATCAGAGAAGTCTCAGGGAGACTGCCATGTTATTAAACCTGGCAGTATAGAGGACATCAGAGACGTCTCAGGGAGACTGCCATGTTATTAAACCTGGCAGTATAGAGGACATCAGAGACGTCTCAGGGAGACTGCCATGTTATTAAACCTGGCAGTATAGAGGACATCAGAGACGTCTCAGGGAGACTGCCATGTTATTAAACCTGGCAGTATAGAATGACATCAGAGAAGTCTCAGGGAGACTGCCATGTTATTAAACCTGGCAGTATAGAGGACATCAGAGACGTCTCAGGGAGACTGCCATGTTATTAAACCTGGCAGTATAGAGGACATCAGAGAAGTCTCAGGGAGACTACCATGTTATTAAACCTGGCAGTATAGAGGACATCAGAGACGTCTCAGGGAGACTGCCATGTTATTAAACCTGGCAGTATAGAGGACATCAGAGAAGTCTCAGGGAGACTGCCATGTTATTAAACCTGGCAGTATAGAATGACATCAGAGAAGTCTCAGGGAGACTGCCATGTTATTAAACCTGGCAGTATAGAGGACATCAGAGAAGTCTCAGGGAGACTACCATGTTATTAAACCTGGCAGTATAGAGGACATCAGAGACGTCTCAGGGAGACTGCCATGTTATTAAACCTGGTAGTATAGAGGACATCAGAGAAGTCTCAGGGAGACTGCCATGTTATTAAACCTGGCAGTATAGAATGACATCAGAGAAGTCTCAGGGAGACTGCCATGTTATTAAACCTGGCAGTATAGAGGACATCAGAGAAGTCTCAGGGAGACTGCCATGCTATTAAACCTGGCAGTATAGAGGACATCAGAGAAGTCTCAGGGAGACTGCCATGTTATTAAACCTGGCAGTATAGAGGACATCAGAGAAGTCTCAGGGAGACTGCCATGTTATTAAACCTGGCAGTATAGAGGACATCAGAGAAGTCTCAGGGAGACTGCCATGTTATTAAACCTGGCAGTATAGAGGTCATCAGAGAAGTCTCAGGGAGACTGCCATGTTATTAAACCTGGCAGTATAGAGGACATCAGAGACGTCTCAGGGAGACTGCCATGTTATTAAACCTGGCAGTATAGAGGACATCAGAGAAGTCTCAGGGAGACTACCATGTTATTAAACCTGGCAGTATAGAGGACATCAGAGAAGTCTCAGGGAGACTGCCATGTTATTAAACCTGGCAGTATAGAATGACATCAGAGAAGTCTCAGGGAGACTGCCATGTTATTAAACCTGGCAGTATAGAATGACATCAGAGAAGTCTCAGGGAGACTGCCATGTTATTAAACCTGGCAGTATAGAATGACATCAGAGAAGTCTCAGGGAGACTGCTCTAAACCTGGCAGTATAGAATGACATCAGAGAAGTCTCAGGGAGACTGCTCTAAACCTGGCAGTATAGAGGACATCAGAGAAGTCTCAGGGAGACTGCTCTAAACCTGGCAGTATAGTCATGTCACACCTGAAAGACTTGAATTCAAGACATCTACTGCGTCTTTAGTTCTGTCGGATAACAAGCGAGTGATTTGTACCAAACGTTGAGTACAGCTTCCTGGTCTCTACGTGGGTGTTGAGTACAGCTTCCTGGTCTCTTTATGTGCATTGAGTACAGCTTCCTGGTCTCTTTATGTGCATTGAGTACAGCTTCCTGGTCTCTTTATGTGCATTGAGTACAGCTTCCTGGTCTCTTCGTGGGTGTTGAGTACAGCTTCCTGGTCTCTTCGTGGGCGTTGAGTACAGCTTCCTGGTCTCTTCGTGGGCGTTGAGTACAGCTTCCTGGTCTCTTCGTGGGCGTTGAGTACAGCTTCCTGGTCTCTTCGTGGGCGTTGAGTACAGCTTCCTGGTCTCTTCGTGTACATTGAGTACAGCTTCCTGGTCTCTTCGTGGGCGTTGCGTACAGCTTCCTGGTCTCTTCGTGGGCGTTGAGTACGGCTTCCTGGTCTCTTTGTGTGCATCGTGACACTGTAGTGGCTGAAGCAGGTCTACCAGTTGTCCCTGATAGATGATTTTGTTGGTAACATTAATCTGTCTTTCTTTGTGTCTCCTGGGAACCAAAGCCCACTTCCTGACCATGTGACTGATTGGTAAAGATGTCCTGTCTGGATGATGTGTATTAAGCCCAAGACATAGAAGCTCGGGACTTATTCTCATTGGTTTCCGGTCCTCTTTCATGGCAGCCGTCTCCACTTCTATCCCCACAGAGAGTTTAATATTGCTTAACGAAGAGCCTCTCCGTTTGGTCGGATCGGTTCTGTGATGTCACGGCGTTGCTTAACGAAGAGCCTCTCCGTTGGGTCGGATCGGTTCTGTGATGTCACGGCGTTGCTTAACGAAGAGCCTCTCCGTTTGGTCGGATCGGTTCTGTGATGTCACGGCGTTGCTTAACGAAGAGCCTCTCCGTTCGGTCGGATCGGTTCTGTGATGTCACGGCGTTGCTTAACGAAGAGCCTCTCCGTTCGGTCGGATCGGTTCTGTGATATCACGGCGTTGCTTAACGAAGAGCCTCTCCGTTTGGTCGGATCGGTTCTGTGATGTCACGGCGTTGCTTAACGAAGAGCCTCTCCGTTTGGTCGGATCGGTTCTGTGATGTCACGGCGTTGCTTAACGAAGAGCCTCTCCGTTTGGTCGGATCGGTTCTGTGATGTCACGGCGTTGCTTAACGAAGAGCCTCTCCGTTTGGTCGGATCGGTTCTGTGATGTCACGGCGTTGCTTAACGAAGAGCCTCTCCGTTGGGTCGGATCGGTTCTGTGATGTCACGGCGTTGCTTAACGAAGAGCCTCTCCGTTTGGTCGGATCGGTTCTGTGATGTCACGGCGTTGCTTAACGAAGAGCCTCTCCGTTTGGTCGGATCGGTTCTGTGATGTCACGGCGTTGCTTAACGAAGAGCCTCTCCGTTTGGTCGGATCGGTTCTGTGATGTCACGGCGTTGCTTAACGAAGAGCCTCTCCGTTTGGTCGGATCGGTTCTGTGATGTCACGGCGTTGCTTAACGAAGAGCCTCTCCGTTTGGTCGGATCGGTTCTGTGATGTCACGGCGTTGCTTAACGAAGAGCCTCTCCGTTTGGTCGGATCGGTTCTGTGATGTCACGGCGTTGCTTAACGAAGAGCCTCTCCGTTTGGTCGGATCGGTTCTGTGATGTCACGGCGTTGCTTAACGAAGAGCCTCTCCGTTTGGTCGGATCGGTTCTGTGATATCACGGCGTTGCTTAACGAAGAGCCTCTCCGTTTGGTCGGATCGGTTCTGTGATGTCACGGCGTTGCTTAACGAAGAGCCTCTCCGTTTGGTCGGATCGGTTCTGTGATGTCACGGCGTTGCTTAACGAAGAGCCTCTCCGTTTGGTCGGATCGGTTCTGTGATGTCACGGCGTTGCTTAACGAAGAGCCTCTCCATTTGGTCGGATCGGTTCTGTGATGTCACGGCGTTGCTTAACGAAGAGCCTCTCCGTTTGGTCGGATCGGTTCTGTGATATCACGGCGTTGCTTAACGAAGAGCCTCTCCGTTTGGTCGGATCGGTTCTGTGATGTCACGGCGTTGCTTAACGAAGAGCCTCTCCGTTTGGTCGGATCGGTTCTGTGATGTCACGGCGTTGCTTAACGAAGAGCCTCTCCGTTTGGTCGGATCGGTGCAGAAAACATGTTTTTGTGTTATAAACTATTTATTAAATCCACTATAATTGTTATTGAATGTCATGTTTATGTCTTCATCAGATCCCTGTTGACTGTCCTCTGTATTTCAACTGTCTGTCTGTGTGTCTCTGTCTGTCTGTCTGTTTGCCTGCCTGCCTGCCTGTCTGTCTGTCTGTCTGTCTGTCTGTCTACCTGAGTAGGTATATCTTCTCCAGTGAGTCTGTCTGTTTGCCTGCCTGCCTGTCTGTCTGTCTGTCTGTTTGCCTGCCTGCCTGTCTGTCTGTCTGTCTGTCTGTCTGTCTGTCTGTTTGCCTGCCTGCCTGTCTGTCTACCTGAGTAGGTATATCTTCTCCAGTGAGTCTGTCTGTCTGTCAATTCAAGGGCTTTATTGGCATGGGAAACATGTATTAACATTGCCAAAGCAAGTGAGGTAGACAACATACAAAGTGAATATATAAAGTGAAAAACAACAAAAATTAACAGTAAACATTACACATACAGAGGTTTCAAAACAGTAAAGACATTACAAATGTCATATTATATATATATATATATACAGTGTTTTAACAATGTACAAATGGTTAAAGGACACAAGATAAAATAAATAAGCATAAATATGGGTTGTATTTACAATGGTGTTTGTTCTTCACTGGTTGCCCTTTTCTTGTGGCAACAGGTCACAAATCTTGCTGCTGTGATGGTACACTGTGGAATTTCACCCAGTAGATATGGGAGTTTATCAAAATTGGATTTGTTTTCGAATTCTTTGTGGATCTGTGTAATCTGAGGGAAATATGTCTCTCTAATATGGGTCATACATTGGGCAGGAGGTTAGGAAGTGCAGCTCAGTTTCCACCTCATTTTGTGGGCAGTGAGCACATAGCCTGTCTTCTCTTGAGAGCCATGTCTGCCTACGGCGGCCTTTCTCAATAGCAAGGCTATGCTCACTGAGTGTGTACATAGTCAAAGATTTCCTTAAGTTTGGGTCAGTCACAGTGGACAGGTATTCTACTCTCTG
>NW_027258810.1:0-52956 GCF_045791955.1 Oncorhynchus clarkii lewisi | reverse complement strand
GCTCAAGGTTCCGTTGGGCTATTCCGTTGGAACACTGAACCACTCAAGGTTCCGTTGGGCTATTCCGTTGGAACACTGAACCACTCAAGGTTCCGTTGGGCTATTCCGTTGGAACACTGAACCACTCAAGGTTCCGTTGGGATATTCCGTTGGAACACTGAACCACTCAAGGTTCCGTTGGGATATTCCGTTGGAACACTGAACGGCTCAAGGTTCCGTTGGGCTATTCCGTTGGAACACTGAACCACTCAAGGTTCCGTTGGGCTATTCCGTTGGAACACTGAACCACTCAAGGTTCCGTTGGGCTATTCCGTTGGAACACTGAACCACTCAAGGTTCCGTTGGGATATTCCGTTGGAACACTGAACCACTCAAGGTTCCGTTGGGATATTCCGTTGGAACACTGAACGGCTCAAGGTTCCGTTGGGCTATTCCGTTGGAACACTGAACCACACAAGGTTCCGTTGGGATATTCCGTTGGAACACTGAACGGCTCAAGGTTCCGTTGGGCTATTCCGTTGGAACACTGAACCACTCAAGGTTCCGTTGGGATATTCCGTTGGAACACTGAACGGCTCAAGGTTCCGTTGGGCTATTCCGTTGGAACACTGAACCACTCAAGGTTCCGTTGGGCTATTCCGTTGGAACACTGAACCACTCAAGGTTCCGTTGGGCTATTCCGTTGGAACACTGAACCACTCAAGGTTCCGTTGGGATATTCCGTTGGAACACTGAACGGCTCAAGGTTCCGTTGGGCTATTCCGTTGGAACACTGAACCACTCAAGGTTCCGTTGGGCTATTCCGTTGGAACACTGAACGGCTCAAGGTTCCGTTGGGCTATTCCGTTGGAACACTGAACCACTCAAGGTTCCGTTGGGATATTCCGTTGGAACACTGAACGGCTCAAGGTTCCGTTGGGCTATTCCGTTGGAACACTGAACCACTCAAGGTTCCGTTGGGATATTCCGTTGGAACACTGAACGGCTCAAGGTTCCGTTGGGCTATTCCGTGCATTCCACAGGTCACGTTTATAAGTGAGTCATCAAAAACATAATCCAGATTAGGAAAAGTTTCACGGCACAGCGGTTGGAAACAATGGACGTAGGAAACAGAGTGTCACTTGGAATGCAAACCTGTGTATTCTCCCACCAATAGTCTTAGGGACCAACACCCTCTCCAGCCCTACATACACCACAGTATATTGACTTCCTCTGTGTCTCTGACTGTACATCTATCTTAGCATGCTACATTCCAACATGAGCCAAGCACTAAATCCTGCCTGTCTCTCTCTCCCACAGGGTGGCATGTATGTATTTCAGCTCTTTGACTACTATGCAGCCAGCGGTGTGTGCCTTTTGTGGGTTGCATTCTTTGAATGTATTGCTGTAGCCTGGGTTTATGGTACGTCTGCTCTGGAACAGAAACTGTATAGAAACTGTGAACATGCAAAGTCCTCAGGCTCTATGTCAGTTAAACATATAATTTGACATGTTAGTCAGTTAACAGATGTTCTTAACCAGGGCAACATACAGGAGCAATTCAGGTTAATTGTCTTCCTCATGGGCACATCAACAGATTATTTTTTTTGTCCACCTAGGCCAGGGTTCAGGGATTTGAACCAGCAACATATCGATTTACTGGCCCATTGTCTTAAGCGCTAGGCTACCTTTTATAATACTGTACAATCACAAATAGTCATGCTATCTAGAGGTTTTACAGTTCTGTCTCGAGTGCAACAAATATATATTTTGTACCTTTGTTACACTTTATTGTTGCATTGTATCAATTGACAGTGCCAAAATAGACCGAGAAGTAGACCCAGAATATGTGGCTGTGTCCCATCACAAAGACAAGAATGAGACATACTATATTGGGGAAATCTGTCTGATTTGCCAATTATGTTGTGTCATAATTTACACTTTTGGACATTTTGGTCATTTGGCGGACGCTCTCATCCAGAGCGACTTACAGTTAGTTCATGGATCTTAAGATAGCTAGGTGAAAAACAGCCACATATCTCAGTCATAGTAAGTACACTTTCCCCTCAGTAAAGTAGCTATCAGCAAAGTCAGAACTAGAAGGGGGGGGGGGGGGGCTGAAGTGCAAGTGTTTGTTCAGGATTTTTTTAAATGTTAAAAAGAAATTGTGACCAAAATGCCCCCTATTTAACTATGTTCTCCTCTCGTCAGGCGTTGATAATTTCTATGATGCGATTGAAGACATGATTGGCTACAGACCAAATCCCTGGATGAAATGGAGCTGGTCTGTGATCACGCCTCTTCTTTGTGTGGTGAGTCTATGTTAATTGATACTGACATCCTGGACCCGACTGACTGTACATGATGTGCACTGGTCAAAACATGAACTGCCCCTTTATATTTGACCTTTATTTAACTAGGCAAGTCAGTTAAGAACAAATTCTTATCTTCAATGACGGCCTAGGAACAGTGGGTTAACTGCCTTATTCAGGGGTAGAACAACAGATTTTTACCTTGTCAGCTCGGGGATTCGATCTTGCAACCTTTCGATCCAACTGTCCCTGTATATAGCTACTGACCCTGGAACTGACCCTGTATATAGCTACTGACCCTGGAACTGTCCCCGTAACTGACCCTGTATATAGCTACTGGCCCTGGAACTGACCCTGTATATTTATTTTATTTATTTTTATTTTTTATTTCACCTTTATTTAACCAGGTAGGCAAGTTGAGAACAAGTTCTCATTTACAATTGCGACCTGGCCAAGATAAAGCAAAGCAGTTCGACACATACAACGACACAGAGTTACACATGGAGTAAAACAAACATACAGTCAATAATACAGTATAAATAAGTATATATACGATGTGAGCAAATGAGGTGAGATAAGGGAGGTAAAGGCAAAAAAAGGCCATGGTGGCAAAGTAAATACAATATAGCAAGTAAAACACTGGAATGGTAGATTTGCAATGGAAGAATGTGCAATGTAGAAATAAAAATAATGGGGTGCAAAGGAGCAAAATAAATAAATAAATTAAATACAGTAGGGAAAGAGGTAGTTGTTTGGGCTAAATTATAGGTGGGCTATGTACAGGTGCAGTAATCTGTGAGCTGCTCTGACAGTTGGTGCTTAAAGCTAGTGAGGGAGATAAGTGTTTCCAGTTTCAGAGATTTTTGTAGTTCGTTCCAGTCATTGGCAGCAGAGAACTGGAAGGAGAGGCGGCCAAAGAAAGAATTGGTTTTGGGGGTGACTAGAGAGATATACCTGCTGGAGCGTGTGCTACAGGTGGGAGATGCTATGGTGACCAGCGAGCTGAGATAAGGGGGGACTTTACCTAGCAGGGTCTTGTAGATGACATGGAGCCAGTGGGTTTGGCGACGAGTATGAAGCGAGGGCCAGCCAACGAGAGTGTACAATGGTGGGTAGTATATGGGGCTTTGGTGACAAAACGGATTGCACTGTGATAGACTGCATCCAATTTGTTGAGTAGGGTATTGGAGGCTATTTTGTAAATGACATCGCCAAAGTCGAGGATTGGTAGGATGGGTATGTTTGGCAGCATGAGTGAAGGATGCTTTGTTGCGAAATAGGAAGCCAATTCTAGATTTAACTTTGGATTGGAGATGTTTGATATGGGTCTGGAAGGAGAGTTTACAGTCTAACCAGACACCTAAGTATTTGTAGTTGTCCACGTATTCTAAGTCAGAGCCGTCCAGAGTAGTGATGTTGGACAGGCGGGTAGGTGCAGGTAGCGATCGGTTGAAGAGCATGCATTTAGTTTTACTTGTATTTAAGAGCAATTGGAGGCCACGGAAGGAGAGTTGTATGGCATTGAAGCTCGTCTGGAGGGTTGTTAACACAGTGTCCAAAGAAGGGCCAGAAGGGTCCTTTATGCAGCTTACTTACTTTCTCCTGTTCTTCTTATTTCTATTTTTCGTGTGCTTTTATTAAAAATAAATATTATAGTACTACTGATATTAATACAGCATTGTTGGGAAAGAGCAAGAAAGGCCTTTCACTGTACTATTGCACGTGACAATAAACACTTGAAACTTGCCTGCTGAGAGGAAGAGGGAGAGAGAGAAGAGGAGGAGAAGAGAGGGAGAAGAGAGGCAAAGACTGGATGAGAGGAGGGGAGAGAACAGAAGAGAAGACTGGATGAGAGGAGAGAAGAGAGGCAAAGACTGGATGAGGGGAGGGGAGAGAAGAGAAGACTGGATGAGGGGAGAGAAGAGAGGAGAATACTGGATGAGAGGAGAGAAGAGAGGCAAAGACTGGATGAGAGGAGGGGAGAGAAGAGAAGACTGAATGAGAGGACGGGAGAGAAGAGAGGAGAAGACTGGATGAAAGGAGGGGAGAGAAGAGAGGAGAAGACTGGATGAGAGGAGGGGAGATAACAGAGGAGAAGACTGGATGAAAGGAGGGGAGAGAAGAGAGGAGAAGACTGGATGAGAGGACGGGAGAGAAGAGAAGACTGAATGAGAGGACGGGAGAGAAGAGAGGAGAAGACTGGATGAAAGGAGGGGAGAGAAGAGAGGAGAAGACTGGATGAGAGGAGGGGAGATAACAGAGGAGAAGACTGGATGAGAGGAGGGGAGAGAACAGAGGAGAAGACTGGATGAGAGGAGGGGAGAGAACAGAGGAGAACAATGAATGAGAGGAGGGGAGAGAACAGAGGAGAAGACTGGATGAGAGGAGGGGAGAGGAACGAGAGGAGAAGACTGGATGAGAGGACGGGAGAGAAGAGAGGAGAAGACTGGATGAGAGGAGGGGAGAGAAGAGAGGAGAAGACTGGATGAGAGGAGGGGAGAGAAGAGAAGACTGGATGAGAGGACGGGAGAGAAGAGAGGAGAAGACTGGATGAGAGGAGGGGAGAGAAGAGAGGAGAAGACTGGATGAGAGGGGGGAGAGAAGAGAGGAGAAGATTGGATGAGAGGAGAGAAGAGAATAGAGGAGAAGACTGGATGAGAGGAGGGGAGAGAAGAGAAGACTGGATGAGAGGAGAGAAGAGAACAGAGGAGAAGACTGGATGAGAGGAGGGGAGAGAATAGAGGAGAAGACTGGATGAGAGGGGGGAGAGAAGAGAGGAGAAGATTGGATGAGAGGAGGGGAGATAACAGAGGAGAAGATTGGATGAGAGGGGGGAAAGAAGAGAGGAGAAGATTGGATGAGAGGGGGGAGAGAAGAGAGGAGAAGATTGGATGAGAGGAGGGGAGATAACAGAGGAGAAGACTGGATGAGAGGAGGGGAGGGGAGAGAAGAGAAGACTGGATGAGAGGACGGGAGAGAAGAGAGGAGAAGACTGGATGAGAGGGGGGAGAGAAGAGAGGAGAAGACTGGATGAGAGTAGGGGAGAGGAACGAGAGGAGCGGGGGGAGGGGGAGAGGAGAGTTAGACAGTAGACCAATTCCTATCAGAGCTTTAGGGCTAGGGTCTTAAATTGGGTGGTGGGGTGCGGGGTTTTAGGATAATTTGCATAACAACAGTGGCCAGGTCTCCCTCTCTAAAACCCTATCGTTATATTTCACTCCCGTGTTGCCCTGCGTCCTTGGAGGTTAAAGGATAACTAACAGGTGGCTGGTGGTAAAACTGTGTGTTCGGTGCTGGATTAAAACGGTTGAGGCATTTGGGAAATGTGGTGCTTGGCTCCGTCTTTAGACTAATCTCAATTAATCCCCTTAACGACCAGGAAACACATTGCTAATTGTTCTCATGAGACGAACTAAACGGGAGACTGAGGATCATTTGAGGAGAATGAGAGGGACTAAGGAGAATCTGAAGAGAGTATATGTTTATGAATGTGTATTACTGACGGCCCTGATGTTATTGTGGTGGTGGTAGACACCACCATTTGATATGGGAGTAGCCTTATTATCAATTTCGTCAAATAATTGTTTTAATTTAAAAACCTCACAGTGAAATGCTGAATACAACAGGTGTAGTAGACCTTACAGTGAAATGCTGAATACAACAGGTGTAGTAGACCTTACAGTGAAATGCTGAATACAACAGGTGTAGTAGACCTTACAGTGAAATGCTGAATACAACAGGTGTAGTAGACCTTACAGTGAAATGCTGAATACAACAGGTGTAGTAGACCTTACAGTGAAATGCTGAATACAACAGGTGTAGTAGACCTTACAGTGAAATGCTGAATACAACAGGTGTAGTAGACCTTACAGTGAAATGCTGAATACAACAGGTGTAGTAGACCTTACAGTGAAATGCTGAATACAACAGGTGTAGTAGACCTTACAGTGAAATGCTGAATACAACAGGTGTAGTAGACCTTACAGTGAAATGCTGAATACAACAGGTGTAGTAGACCTTACAGTGAAATGCTGAATACAACAGGTGTAGTAGACCTTACAGTGAAATGCTGAATACAACAGGTGTAGTAGACCTTACAGTGAAATGCTGAATACAACAGGTGTAGTAGACCTTACAGTGAAATGCTGAATACAACAGGTGTAGTAGACCTTACAGTGAAATGCTGAATACAACAGGTGTAGTAGACCTTACAGTGCAATGCTGAATACAACAGGTGTAGTAGACCTTACAGTGAAATGCTGAATACAACAGGTGTAGTAGACCTTACAGTGAAATGCTGACTACAACAGGTGTAGTAGACCTTACAGTGAAATGCTGACTACAACAGGTGTAGTAGACCTTACAGTGAAATGCTGAATACAACAGGTGTAGTAGACCTTACAGTGAAATGCTGAATACAACAGGTGTAGTAGACCTCACAGTGAAATGCTGAATACAACAGGTGTAGTAGACCTTACAGTGAAATGCTGAATACAACAGGTGTAGTAGACCTTACAGTGAAATGCTGAATACAACAGGTGTAGTAGACCTTACAGTGAAATGCTGAATACAACAGGTGTAGTAGACCTTACAGTGAAATGTTGAATACAACAGGTGTAGTAGACCTTACAGTGAAATGCTGAATACAACAGGTGTAGTAGACCTTACAGTGAAATGCTGAATACAACAGGTGTTGTAGACCTTACAGTGAAATGCTGAATACAACAGGTGTAGTAGACCTTACAGTGAAATGCTGAATACAACAGGTGTAGTAGACCTTACAGTGAAATGCTGACTTACCCTAACCCTCTAACCAACAGTGCAATTTTTACGGTTACTGTTTATTTCATCGTATTCTTATTACTAAAATAAAATAAGTTAAGTTTAAGTTTTAGTTTAACCACATCAGGACAACTCAGAGTATGCTATTCTGTTCTTCTGAAATAGACTACATGCTCTTCACATCATGTTTCTTTAGACCGGTTTAAAATAAACAATGGATTTATTGTGATGGTATAGGCTATATTACATGGATTTATTGTGATGGTATAGGCTATATTACATGGATTTATTGTGAAGGTATAGGATATATTACATGGATTTATTGTGAAGGTGTTGACTATATTACATGGATTTATTGTGAAGGTGTAGGCTATATTACATGTATTTATTGTGAAGGTGTAGACTATATTACATGGATTTATTGTGAAGGTGTAGACTATATTACATGGATTTATTGTGAAGGTGTAGACTATTACATGGATTTATTGTGAAGGTGTAGAGTATATTACATGGATTTATTGTGAAGGTGTAGACTATATTACATGGATTTATTGTGAAGGTGTAGGCTATTGTAACGGTTTTCTTGGTGAGAAGGAGAGTCGGACCAAAATGCAGCGTGTAGATTGCGATCCATGTTTTAATAAACAAACGTAAAACACGAATCAATACAAACACTACAAAATAAAGAACGTAATGAAAACCTAAACAGCCCTATCTGGTGAAAACACATAGACAGGAACAATCACCCACAAACACACAGTGAAACCCAGGCTATGACGAACACCTGCCTCTGATTGAGAACCATATCAGGCCGAACATAGAACTGGACAAACTAGACATGTAACATAGAATGCCCACTCAGATCACACCCTGACCAACCAAAACATAGAAACATACAAAGTAAACTATGGTCAGGGTGTGACAGTACCCCCCCCCCCCCCCCAAGGTGCGGACTCCGGCCGCAAAACCTGAACCTATAGGGGAGGGTCTGGGTGGGCATCTGTCCGCGGTGGCGGCTCTGGCGCTGGACGTGGACCCCACTCCATAATAGTTTTAGTCCACCTCCTTAGCGTCCCTAGATAGGTTACCCTCCTAAATGACAGCTCGGGACAGAGGGGCAGCTCGGAACAGAAGGACAGCTCGGGACAGAGGTAGCTCGGGACTGATGGGTAGCTCAGCACTGAGAGGAAGCTCAGCACTGAGAGGAAGCTCAGGCAGGTAGTTGGATCCGGCAGATCCTGGCTGGCTGGCGGTTCTGGCAGATCCTGGCTGACTGGCGGATCTGGAAGATCCTGGCTGACTGGCGGATCTGGAAGATCCTGGCTGACTGGCGGATCTGGAAGATCCTGGCTGACTGGCGGATCTGGAAGATCCTGGCTGACTGGCGGATCTGGAAGATCCTGGCTGACTGGCGGATCTGGAAGATCCTGGCTGACTGGCGGATCTGGAAGAGTCTGGCTGACTGGCGGATCTGGAAGAGTCTGGCGGATCTGGAAGAGTCTGGTCGACTGGCAGATCTGGAAGAGTCTGGTCGACTGGCAGATCTGGAAGAGTCTGGTCGACTGGCAGATCTGGAAGAGTCTGGTCGACTGGCAGATCTGGAAGAGTCTGGTCGACTGGCAGCTCTGGCTGCTCCATGCTGACTGGCTGCTCCATGCTGACTGGCAGCTCTGGCTGCTCCATGCTGACTGGCTGCTCCATGCTGACTGGCTGCTCCATGCTGACTGGCTGCTCTGGCTGCTCCATGCTGACTGGCTGCTCTGGCTGCTCCATGCTGACTGGCTGCTCCATGCTGACTGGCGGCCCTGGCTGCTCCATGCTGACTGGCGGCCCTGGCTGCTCCATGCTAACTGGCGGCTCTGGCGGCTCCTTGCAGACTGGCAGCTCTGGCGGCTCCTTGCAGACTGGCAGCTCTGGCGGCTCCTTGCAGACTGGCAGCTCTGGCGGCTCCTTGCAGACTGGCAGCTCTGGCGGCTCCTTGCAGACTGGCAGCTCCTTGCAGACTGGCAGCTCCTTGCAGACTGGCAGCTCCTTGCAAACTGGCAGCTCCTTGCAAACTGGCAGCTCCTTGCAAACTGGCAGCTCCTTGCAAACTGGCAGCTCCTTGCAAACTGGCAGCTCTGGCAGCTCCTTGCAGACTGGCAGCTCTATGCAGACTGGCAGCTCCTTGCAGACTGGCAGCTCCTTGCAGACTGGCAGCTCCTTGCAGACTGGCAGTTCTGAACAGGCGGGAGACTCCGGCAGCGCTGTAGAGGCGGAAAGCTCTGACAGCGCTAAACAGGCGGGAGACTCCAACAGCGCTGGAGAGGAGGAGGGCTCCGACAGCGCTGGACAGGCGAGGCGCACTGTAGGCCTGATGCGTGGTGCTGGCACTGGTGGTACTGGGCCAAGGACACGCACAGGAAGCCTGGTGCGGGGAGCTGCTACCGGAGGGCTGGGGTGTGGAGGTGGTACTGGAAAGACCGGACCGTGCAGGCGCACTGGAGCTCTTGAGCACCGAGCCTGCCCAACCTTATCTGGTTGAATGCTCACGGTCGCCCTGCCAGTGCGGCGAGGTGGAATAGCCCGCACTGGGCTATGCAGGCGAACCGGAGACACCGAGCGCAAGGCTGGTGCCATGTAAGCCGGCCCAAGGAGACGCACTGGGGACCAGCTGCGTAGAGCCGGCTTCATGGCATTAGGCTCGACGCTCAATCTAGCCCGGCCGACACGCGGAGCAGGAATATACCGCACCGGGCTATGCACCCGCACTGGAGACACCGTGCGCACCACTGCATAACACGGTGCCTGTCCGGTCTCTCTAGCCCCCCGGTAAGCACAGGGAGTCTGCCCAGGTCTCCTACCTGGCGTAGCCATACTCCCTGTTAGCCCCCCCCCCCAATACATTTTTGGGGCTGACTCTCAGGCTTCCATCCGCGTCGCCGTGCTGCCTCCTCATACCAGCGCCTCTCCGCTTTCGCCGCCTCCAGTTCCTCTTTAGGGCGGCGATATTCTCCAGGCTGTGCCCAGGGTCCTTTACCGTCCAAATCGTCCCCCCAAGTCCACTTCTCCAAGTAATGCAGCCTCCCCCACTGCTGCTGCTGCTCCTGCCTCTGTTCCTTCTCCTGCTGCTGCTGCCTGTTGACACGCCGCTTGGTCCTTTTGTGGTGGGTGATTCTGTAACGGTTTTCTGTATGAGAAGGAGAGTCGGACCAAAATGCAGCGTGTAGATTGCGATCCATGTTTTAATAAACAAACGTAAAACACGAATCAATACAAACACTACAAAATAAAGAACGTAACGAAAACCTAAACAGCCCTATCTGGTGAAAACACATAGACAGGAACAATCACCCACAAACACACAGTGAAACCCAAGCTACCTAAATATGGTTCCCAATCAGAGACAATGACGAACACCTGCCTCTGATTGAGAACCATATCAGGCCGAACATAGAACTGGACAAACTAGACATGTAACATAGAATGCCCACTCAGATCACACCCTGACCAACCAAAACATAGAAACATACAAAGTAAACTATGGTCAGGGTGTGACAGCTATATTACATGTATTTATTGTGAAGGTGTTGACTATATTACATGTATTTATTGTGAAGGTATAGGCTATATTACATGGATTTATTGTGAAGGTGGAGGCTATATTACATGGATTTATTGTGAGGGTGTAGACTATATTACATGGATTTATTGTGAAGGTGTAGACTATATTACATGGATTTATTGTGAAGGTGTAGGTAGACTATATTACATGGATTTATTGTGAAGGTGTAGGTAGACTATATTACATGGATTTATTGTGAAGGTGTAGGTAGACTATATTACATGGATTTATTGTGAAGGTGTAGGTAGACTATATTACATGGATTTATTGTGAAGGTGTAGGTAGACTATATTACATGGATTTATTGTGAAGGTGTAGGTAGACTATATTACATGGATTTATTGTGAAGGTGTAGGTAGACTATATTACATGGATTTATTGTGAAGGTGTAGGTAGACTATATTACATGGATTTATTGTGAAGGTGTAGGTAGACTATATTACATGGATTTATTGTGATGGTGTAGACTATATTACATGGATTTATTGTGATGGTGTAGGCTATATTACATGGATTTATTGTGAAGGTGTAGACTATATTACATGGATTTATTGTGAAGGTGTAGACTATATTACATGGATTTATTGTGATGATGTAGACTATATTACATGGATTTATTGTGAAGGTGTAGGAGATATTACATGGATTTATTGTGATGGTGTAGGAGATATTACATGTATTCATTGTGAAGGTGTAGGAGATATTACATGTATTTATTGTGAAGATATAGGAGATATTACATGTATTTATTGTGAAGATATAGGAGATATTACATGTATTCATTGTGAAGGTGTAGACTATATTACATGGATTTATTAGACTTTTTAACATGTAGATGTTCCAAAGGTCTGCATCAGTGTCTTGTAGGTTATATGTGGAAGCCAGGAGATGCGTTTATGTTAATTAGGCGTTTATGTTAATTATGTGTTTATGTTAATTATGTGCTTATGTTAATTTCGCATTTATGTTAATTATGCTTTTATGTTAATTAACGGTCAATTACCGTGAGACCGGCTGTTATTTCCTTGACAATCACCGGCTGACGAACTTTCGTGACCGCCACGGCCCTATTCAGAACAAACTGGCCATTACATAAAACAAGGCCCAACCGTTTCCTGATTGTCAGACAATGGAGAATATGAGTTACCAGAAATTCATCAACGCTCCCTTATGTCGCTTACTGCTTATAGCTTGTTATTCTTAGCTTACAGTGTACACAGTGTACATGCCACATGTTATTTGTGTAAACTTCTACATGTATATCCTGTTTATCATCTGTATATCCTGTTTATCATCTGTATATCCTGTTTATCATCTATATATCCTGTTTATCATCTGTCTATATATCCTGTTTATCATTTGTATATCCTGTTTTTCATTTGTCTATATATCCTGTTTATCATCTGTCTATATATCCTGTTTATCATCTGTATATCCTGTTTATCATTTGTCTATATATCCTGTTTATCATCTGTCTATATATCCTGTTTATCATCTGTATATCCTGTTTATCATTTGTCTATATATCCTGTTTATCATCTATATATCCTGTTTATTGTGGCAGCACCATTTCACCAAGTCAAATTCCTGTACATGCAAAACAGGATATACAGACAGACGATAAGCAGGATATACAGACAGATGATAAACAGGATATACAGACAGATGATAAACAGGATATACAGACAGATGATAAGCAGGATATACAGACAGATGATAAACAGGATATGCAGACAGATGATAAACAGGATATACAGACAGATGATAAGCAGGATATACAGACAGATGATAAACAGGATATACAGACAGACGATAAACAGGATATACAGGAGATACACAGGATATACAGACAAATGATAATGTATTTTGAGAATAAAGATGAATTCTGATTTCCATTGCTGTTTGTCTCTGCCTCCAGGGTTGCTTCGTCTTCTCCTTGGTCAAATATAAGCCTTTGACGTACAACAAGGTCTATGAGTACCCCGACTGGTCCATCGGTGTGGGCTGGACTCTGGCCCTGGCTTCTATGATCTGTATTCCTATGGTGGTGGTCATCAAGATCATCCAGTCCGATGGACCACTCATAGAGGTTAGTACTCAATCCATATAGCCCCTAGACCCTGGCCCTTAGGCCCTACCCCTATTCCCATACCCTTAGGC
Source organism: Oncorhynchus clarkii lewisi (assembly GCF_045791955.1). Lineage (NCBI taxonomy): Eukaryota > Metazoa > Chordata > Actinopteri > Salmoniformes > Salmonidae > Oncorhynchus > Oncorhynchus clarkii. Next base: position 40,119 of record NW_027258810.1, on the reverse strand, counting down.
CCTGGTCCCTATCCCTAGGCTCCTACCCCTAGACTCTGGCCCCTACTCCTAGACCCCTACCCGTAGACTCTGGCCACTACTCCTAGACCCCTACCCGTAGACTCTGGCCCCTACTCCTAGACCCCTACCCATAGACTCTGGCCCCTACTCCTAGATCCCTACCCATAGACTCTGGCCCCTACCCCTAGAAGCCTACGCCTACTCCTAGACCCCTAACCTTAGACGCTGGCCCCTAACCCTAGAACCCTGGCCCCTACTCCTAGACCCCTAACCCTAGACTCCGGCCCCTTCTCCTAGACCCCTCACCCTAGACTCTGGCCCCTAACCCTAGACCCTGGCTCCTACTCCTAGACCCCTACCCCTAGACCCTTACTCCTAGACCCCTAACCCTAGACTCCGGCCCCTACTCCTAGACCCCTACCCCTAGACTCTGGCCCCTACTCCTAGACCCCTAACCCTAGACACTGGCCCCTACTCCTAGACCCCTAACCCTAGACTCTAGCCCCTTCTCTTAGACCCCTAACCGTAGACCCTGGCCCCTACTCCTAGACCCCTCACCCTAGACTCTGGCTCCTTCTTCTAGACCCCGAACCCTAGACTCTGGCTCCTTCTCCTAGACCCCTAACCCTAGACTCTGGCCCCTACCCCTAGACCCCTACTCCTAGACTCTGGCCCCTACTCCTAGACCCCTAACCCTAGACCCTGGCCCCTACTCCTAGACCCCTAACCCTAGAACCCTGGCCCCTACACCTAGACCCCTACTCCTAGACCCTGGCCCCTACTCCTAGACCCCTACTCCTAGACCCTGGCCCCTACTCCTAGACCCCTACTCCTAGACCCCTACTCCTAGACCCTGGCCCCTACTCCTAGACCCCTACTCCTAGACCCTGGCCCCTACTCCTAGACCCCTACTCCTAGACCCTGGCCCCTACCCCTAGACCCCTACTCCTAGACCCTGGCCCCTACTCCTAGACCCTGGCCCCTACTCCTAGACCCTGGCCCCTACTCCTAGACCCCTACTCCTAGACCCTGGCCCCTACTCCTAGACCACTACTCCTAGACCCTGGCCCCTACTCCTAGACCCCTACTCCTAGACCCTGGCCCCTACTCCTAGACCCTAGCCCCTACTCCTAGACCCCTAACCCTGGAACCCTGGCCCCTACACCTAGACCCCTACTCCTAGACCCTGGCCCCTACTCCTAGACCCTGGCCCCTACTCCTAGACCCCTACTCCTAGACCCTGACCCCTACTCCTAGACCCCTGTGGAGGTCTCATGTCCATCCATCTATAACAGATACACTTACCTAACCCTAGACTCTAGCCCCTTCTCTTAGACCCCTAACCGTAGACCCTGGCCCCTACTCCTAGACCCCTCACCCTAGACTCTGGCTCCTTCTTCTAGACCCCTAACCCTAGACTCTGGCTCCTTCTCCTAGACCCCTAACCCTAGACTCTGGCCCCTACCCCTAGACCCCTACTCCTAGACTCTGGCCCCTACTCCTAGACTCCTAACCCTAGACCCTGGCCCCTACTCCTAGACCCCTAACCCTAGAACCCTGGCCCCTACACCTAGACCCCTACTCCTAGACCCTGGCCCCTACTCCTAGACCCCTACTCCTAGACCCTGGCCCCTACTCCTAGACCCTGGCCCCTACTCCTAGACCCCTACTCCTAGACCCCTACTCCTAGACCCTGGCCCCTACTCCTAGACCCCTACTCCTAGACCCTGGCCCCTACTCCTAGACCCCTACTCCTAGACCCTGGCCCCTACCCCTAGACCCCTACTCCTAGACCCTGGCCCCTACTCCTAGACCCTGGCCCCTACTCCTAGACCCTGGCCCCTACTCCTAGACCCCTACTCCTAGACCCTGGCCCCTACTCCTAGACCACTACTCCTAGACCCTGGCCCCTACACCTAGACCCCTACTCCTAGACCCTGGCCCCTACTCCTAGACCCTGGCCCCTACTCCTAGACCCCTACTCCTAGACCCTGGCCCCTACTCCTAGACCCCTGTGGAGGTCTCATGTCCATCCATCTATAACAGATACACTTACAGTCGTATAATCATACTTGTATATTGGTATTTACTGTGAAGTTAAACAGAGCTTTTCTTTTTTTTCTCCCTCCAGAGGATCAAGGCTGTGGCGGCTCCGCTAGGAGGTGCTAGCTCCCGTCCAGCCGACCACCGTTCTAAGGGCAAGGCTTGCGAGCTGGCCTTCCCGCTGGACCCCAACGGGAACAACGGCCTGATCAAGCCCACCCACACTATTGTAGAAACCATGATGTGAGCGCTCTCTGTGAGAGGAAAGATTCTTTTTTTTTTTTTTTTTTAATACCCCGCTTTCTATGTTATTATACTATATTATCGCTAAACTAGTTGTAGGACCAGGTTTACATGTATCTGCACTAGGACGGTTCTTTTTTTTGTTTTGTTTTCTACAGAGGAAGTTACATTATTGGGTTTCCTGTCTATGTTTTTAATATTTTTTCATTAAACTATTGTTAAGAATATTACTGTTATTATGATTGGATGAAGTTAAAAGTAAAAAAATAAATAAATTAGATCTCCAAGTCACATGGAGCAGCAGTATCTTATAAGAACAGAATCAGACCTTACCTACTTATTTTCCCCTGTTGAATTATTAGTGGTCTGTCTCTATTTTGGCGTGGATACTTTTAAGAAAGAAAAAAAAGAAAGCTGTATAAAACCCGGAAGAACGAAATGTGTGTCGTGGTTTCAGCTGTAACATTTGATCAACCTAGTTGCTCTCAGCTTTAACTAATGTCTATAGTATGATAATATTGTGGAGGTGGTGCCTCTTGTATACAGTGAGATTAGTCGAGTGTGTTTTGTCGTTGATGTTTGTTGTAAAATTTACAGCTGAACCTGAACGTACCTCCACTACTAAGCTGAGTTCAGGGTCCAAGAACATCTCATCTACAGTTGCGGGCCACTAAAACAAAACAAAAATGAAACCCTGTACCTGTCTGCTGTACCGGGTTTTGTGACAAACAATTGCTAGAAGGCACTTGAGCATCTTGACCCAATTGTTTTGCCAGTATATATATAACACTGCAGTGCAACCTAACGTTTTAGTGCCAGCAACTGTACTTGGCTGTGGAGGTACAGACCTGTCCTCCCTGTACAGTGTACTGTGTACATACAGTCAGCCCAACTCCATTTTAGACTAGACTACATCGGTGTGGACACTACTGCTACGTACCATCCATTCATCCCAGTGCATACACTAGCTACATCACACGTGTTTAAAGTCTCTGATGGATTATTTTCACTTAAATAATGCAGTGGGTTTTCCTTTTATTCTTAGTGTTTTAGTCTCTTGTCGTATTTCTGGCTATAGATAGAGGACGTGACATAGTGGCAAGTCAATAAGAAGCACAACAGCACACTATATAACGCATTTACCATCTCTGAAGTCTGTCTCAAGATCACTATATTACACATTTACCATCTTTTTAGTCTGTCTGTTCCATGATTGATAGGAGCCTAAAGGACCTGCCATAATGACATGATACATTAATGTATACTCACCATACAGTAACTATTGAAGTACAACTTAATGTATATTCCCCATACAGTAACTATTGAAGTACAACTTAATTTATACTCCCCATACAGTAACTATTGCTCATTAAGAAACCATCCAAATGCAAGCAAACCTCTTATCAATCAGATCTTTCCATTGAATTGCTGTAGGCTAGGTCAGTGAAATTCTGATGTAATTGACTAATATACTAACTAATAATATCCACTCCCTGCAGCCTTCTCACACTAAGCTTAGTTTCAAATATTACATTAGTACAGCTTTTCAAATAGGCAGAAACAATTCAAACGAAAGCCTGTTGAGATTTGAAGCGTTTATGATTCACAATGCAAAGATATTCTTCACAATGCAAAGATATTCTTCACAATGCAAAGATATTCTTCACAATGCAAAGATATTCTTCACAATGCAAAGATATTCTTCACAATGCAAAGATATTCTTCTTCGAATGGAATGTTGAAATGGGAAACCCCACGTAGTGAATGGAAACTTTGGTTGATTCTATTTTTAAATTTTGTTGTATACAATTAGAAAACATTTTTTTTATTTGACTTTTATTGTTTTTCTATCACATTTTTTTTTTTTGCCTTTTGTATTCAAAATGTAAAATGTAAAAATGACCAGCCCGTCTCCACACTTGCTGAGGATGTAACGTCAGTTAACAACTTGCTGTTAATCAACAAAACTGCAATTTGTAATGTGCAATACTTTGTAGAAAGATAAGTATGTTTTTCACTCTGTTTTTTTTTTATAAATAGGTTGTACTTTTTACTTTGGAAGTAATGGAGAAAAGAGGAAAAACGTTCTAAAACAATGCGAGAGACAAAAAAACTACAACTTCAGGGGCCAATGAAAACTACAAAATGTTATGCCATAATATCAACAAAGAAACAATGTTCATTGCAGTAGTATCATTCTCTGTCATAACACACACACACACACACACACACACACACACACACAATTTGATTCATCTTTACCAAAAGATATACACAAATATTGTCGCAATGAAAGTAATCCTGCCATTTTATAACTATTGACTGAATGCTTTCTCGTAGTCTGAATTGACCTGTGACGTCCAGGTGACATTCTAAAATGATGCTGCCACCAAACTTAGGCCTACCTGTGATTCAAAGGGGTTAAATGTGGAAGACATTTCAGTTGAATGCAGTCAGTTGTTTAACTGACTAGGTATCCCCTTTTACTTTTACCATAGTGCTGTTAGTTTGTATAGGAGATTATGACCCGCAGAAATTAAACGCGAGTAGTTAGCTAGCTAGATACCTGTAACAAATCACTAGTAGTTAGCTAGCTAGGTACCTGTAACAAATCACTAGTAGTTAGCTAGCTAGATACCTGTGACAAATCACTAGTAGTTAGCTAGCTAGATACCTGTGACAAATCACTAGTAGTTAGCTAGCTAGATACCTGTGACAAATCACTAGTAGTTAGCTAGCTAGGTACCTGTAACAAATCACTAGTAGTTAGCTAGCTAGGTACCTGTAACAAATCGCTAGTAGTTAGCTAGCTAGGTACCTGTAACAAATCACTAGTAGTTAGCTAGCTAGGTACCTGTAACAAATCACTAGTAGTTAGCTAGCTAGATACCTGTGACAAATCACTAGTAGTTAGCTAGCTAGATACCTGTGACAAATCACTAGTAGTTAGCTAGCTAGATACCTGTGACAAATCACTAGTAGTTAGCTAGCTAGGTACCTGTAACAAATCACTAGTAGTTAGCTAGCTAGGTACCTGTAACAAATCGCTAGTAGTTAGCTAGCTAGGTACCTGTAACAAATCACTAGTAGTTAGCTAGCTAGATACCTGTGACAAATCACTAGTAGTTAGCTAGCTAGATACCTGTGACAAATCACTAGTAGTTAGCTAGCTAGGTACCTGTAACAAATCACTAGTAGTTAGCTAGCTAGGTACCTGTAACAAATCACTAGTAGTTAGCTAGCTAGATACCTGTGACAAATCACTAGTAGTTAGCTAGCTAGATACCTGTGACAAATCACTAGTAGTTAGCTAGCTAGATACCTGTGACAAATCACTAGTAGTTAGCTAGCTAGGTACCTGTAACAAATCACTAGTAGTTAGCTAGCTAGGTACCTGTAACAAATCGCTAGTAGTTAGCTAGCTAGGTACCTGTAACAAATCACTAGTAGTTAGCTAGCTAGATACCTGTAACAAATCACTAGTAGTTAGCTAGCTAGGTACCTGTAACAAATCACTAGTAGTTAGCTAGCTAGATACCTGTAACAAATCACTAGTAGTTCGCTAGCTAGGTGCCATACAGGTGCCATATCAAGGAAGCTCACTGAAAACCAAATGAAAAAGCATTATTATGGTGAAGATAATGGCACCCAGTCCATCGCTGGAGATTGGAGAAGTCTATCACAGATAGAAAACATACTGTTAAACTTCTTAACTCTCCTGCCTCGTATACATTACATGACATACCTTTATAAGAATGTACAAGGGGAAATGTTTTTAATCCATAAAGAAGAAACCTTTTTAAAAAAAATACAATTTGAAAGATTTTATTTTTTATTTCTATGGCGCTAAATAACCTGTGAAGCAAAAATGTGTATTTAAAACGAGGGTTTTACTGAGAAAAACGTAAAATCTTTTTATTTCTAAATAAAAAAAAAATATTTGGTAGAAAAGCCTCTGTGCAGTGAGAGTGTCCCATGGTGAGTCTATAGGGCACATTATAAAGCAGCGAGCTTGCACTTTAGTCATTCAACATATTATCCATATAATAAATCATAATAATAGATTGGATTTATATTGAGCTTTTCCAGATGCATTACATAGCAAAAAAAGGGGGGGGGGAACGACTCACCTCATCCACCACCATTGTGTAGCATGGCGGCCATTTTGGAAAATCAACTCCCACCAGATATCCACATATCATGGCGGAGAGGTGAGGAGGACCTATTGCTGGGAGTAAGGACCCAGTGCTCCCTCCACAAACCCCCACACTAGGGGGCTAAGGCCGCTACACCACAGGCTTCTCCAGGGCAGTTTAGCCTCTTGTCTCCCTATCACCCCACAACAATGCTGCTTCCAAGACGAATCACTTAAGAGGCTTGTGTAGTTAGTACTACACATTTAAACATTGTGTCTTAGTGTCACACGTACGTTGAGACATACTCTTGTCGTAAAGAATGTTGCTAAAATAAAATAGCGCTCACACATTTCATATAAAGAGGCACCATTTCTTCAGGCGGATAACGGAGATGCTACAGGGAACGGTCTTACATTGAAGTCACTGAGCAGACGATCTTATCCAGAGCAACTTACAGAAGTGAAAACATCTTATACATACAAAACATCTTTGTACTGATCCACCGTAGGAATCGAACCCACAAGCGCTGCAAGCACCACACTGTACCAAATCAAAAGTGTATTTGTCACGTGCGCCGAATACAACAGGTAGTTAGCTAGCTAGTTACCTGTAACAAATCGCAAGTAGTTAGCTAGCTAGATACCTGTAACAAATCACTAGTAGTTAGCTAGCTAGACCTTACAGTGAAATCCTTACTTACAAGCCCTTAACCAACAGTGCAATGTTTAAGTAAAAAATAGGTATTATGTTAACAATAGACAAGTAAAGCAATAAAAAAAACAGTACAATGAAAGTGAAATTAACAATAGTGAGACTATATACAGGGTATTACGGTACAGAGTCAATGTGGAGGCTATATACAGGGGGTACCGGTACAGAGTCAATGTGGAGGCTATATACAGGGGGTACCGGTGCAGAGTCAATGTGGAGACTATATACAGGGTGTTACAGTACAGAGTCAATGTGGAGACTATATACAGGGTATTACGGTACAGAGTCAATGTGGAGGCTATATACAGGGTATTACGGTACAGAGTCAATGTGGGGGCTATATACAGGGGGGACTGGTACAGAGTCAATGTGGGGGCTGTATACAGGGGGTACCGGTACAGAGTCAATGTGGAGGCTATATACAGGGGGGACTGGTACAGAGTCAATGTGGGGGCTGTATACAGGGGGTACCGGTACAGAGTCAATGTGGAGGCTATATACAGGGGGTACTGGTACAGAGTCAATGTGGAGGCTATATACAGGTGGTACTGGTACAGAGTCAATGTGGAGGCTATATACAGGGGGTACTGGTACAGAGTCAATGTGGAGGCTATATACAGGGGGTACCGGTACAGAGTCAATGTGGAGGCTATATACAGGGGGTACTGGTACAGAGTCAATGTGGAGGCTATATACAGGGGGTACTGGTACAGAGTCAATGTGGAGGCTATATACAGGGTATTACGGTACAGAGTCAATGTGGAGGCTATATACAGGGGGTACTGGTACAGAGTCAATGTGGAGGCTATATACAGGGGGTACTGGTACAGAGTCAATGTGGAGGCTATATACAGGGGGTACTGGTACAGAGTCAATGTGGAGGCTATATACAGGGTGTTACAGTACAGAGTCAATGTGGAGGCTATATACAGGGGGTACTGGTACAGAGTCAATGTGGAGGCTATATACAGGTGGTACCGGGACAGAGTCAATGTGGAGACTATATACAGGGGGTACTGGTACAGAGTCAATGTGGAGATTATATACAGGTGGTACCGGGACAGAGTCAATGTGGAGACTATATACAGGGGGTACTGGTACAGAGTCAATGTGGAGGCTATATACAGGGGGTACTGGTACAGAGTCAATGTGGAGGCTATATACAGGTGGTACCGGGACAGAGTCAATGTGGAGGCTATATACAGGGGGTACTGGTACAGAGTCAATGTGGAGGCTATATACAGGGGGCACCGGTACAGAGTCAATGTGGAGGCTATATACAGGTGGTACCGGGACAGAGTCAATGTGGAGGCTATATACAGGGGGTACTGGTACAGAGTCAATGTGGAGGCTATATACAGGGGGTACCGGTACAGAGTCAATGTGGAGGCTATATACAGGGGGTACTGGTACAGAGTCAATGTGGAGGCTATATACAGGGGGTACTGGTACAGAGTCAATGTGGAGGCTATATACAGGGGGTACTGGTACAGAGTCAATGTGGAGGCTATATACAGGGGGCACCGGTACAGAGTCAATGTGGAGGCTATATACAGGTGGTACCGGGACAGAGTCAATGTGGAGACTATATACAGGGGGTACTGGTACAGAGTCAATGTGGAGACTATATACAGGTGGTACCGGGACAGAGTCAATGTGGAGACTATATACAGGGGGTACTGGTACAGAGTCATTGTGGAGACTATATACAGGGGGAACTGGTACAGAGTCAATGTGGAGGCTATATACAGGGGGTACCGGTACAGAGTCAATGTGGAGGCTATATACAGGGTATTACGGTACAGAGTCAATGTGGAGGCTATATACAGGGGGTACTGGTACAGAGTCAATGTGGAGGCTATATACAGGGGGTACCGGTACAGAGTCAATGTGGAGGCTATATACAGGGTATTACGGTACAGAGTCAATGTGGAGGCTATATACAGGGGGTACTGGTACAGAGTCAATGTGGAGGCTATATACAGGGGGTACTGGTACAGAGTCAATGTGGAGGCTATATACAGGGGGGTACTGGTACAGAGTCAATGTGGAGGCTATATACAGGGGGGTACTGGTACAGAGTCAATGTGGAGACTATATACAGGGGGTACTGGTACAGAGTCAATGTGGAGGCTATATACAGGGGGTACCGGTACAGAGTCAATGTGGAGGCTATATACAGGGGGTACTGGTACAGAGTCAATGTGGAGGCTATATACAGGGGGTACTGGTACAGAGTCAATGTGGAGACTATATACAGGGGGTACTGGTACAGAGTCAATGTGGAGGCTATATACAGGGGGTACTGGTACAGAGTCAATGTGGAGACTATATACAGGGTGTTACAGTACAGAGTCAATGTGGAGACTATATACAGGGTATTACGGTACAGAGTCAATGTGGAGGCTATATACAGGGTATTACGGTACAGAGTCAATGTGGAGGCTATATACAGGGGGTACTGGTACAGAGTCAATGTGGAGGCTATATACAGGGGGTACTGGTACAGAGTCAATGTGGAGGCTATATACAGGGGGTACTGGTACAGAGTCAATGTGGAGGCTGTATACAGGGGGTACTGGTACAGAGTCAATGTGGAGGCTATATACAGGGGGTACTGGTACAGAGTCAATGTGGAGGCTATATACAGGGGGTACTGGTACAGAGTCAATGTGGAGGCTATATACAGGGTGTTACAGTACAGAGTCAATGTGGAGGCTATATACAGGGGGTACTGGTACAGAGTCAATGTGGAGGCTATATACAGGTGGTACCGGGACAGAGTCAATGTGGAGACTATATACAGGGGGTACTGGTACAGAGTCAATGTGGAGACTATATACAGGTGGTACCGGGACAGAGTCAATGTGGAGACTATATACAGGGGGTACTGGTACAGAGTCAATGTGGAGGCTATATACAGGGGGTACTGGTACAGAGTCAATGTGGAGGCTATATACAGGTGGTACCGGGACAGAGTCAATGTGGAGGCTATATACAGGGGGTACTGGTACAGAGTCAATGTGGAGGCTATATACAGGGGGCACCGGTACAGAGTCAATGTGGAGGCTATATACAGGTGGTACCGGGACAGAGTCAATGTGGAGGCTATATACAGGGGGTACTGGTACAGAGTCAATGTGGAGGCTATATACAGGGGGTACCGGTACAGAGTCAATGTGGAGGCTATATACAGGGGGTACTGGTACAGAGTCAATGTGGAGGCTATATACAGGGGGTACTGGTACAGAGTCAATGTGGAGGCTATATACAGGGGGTACTGGTACAGAGTCAATGTGGAGGCTATATACAGGGGGCACCGGTACAGAGTCAATGTGGAGGCTATATACAGGTGGTACCGGGACAGAGTCAATGTGGAGACTATATACAGGGGGTACTGTTACAGAGTCAATGTGGAGACTATATACAGGTGGTACCGGGACAGAGTCAATGTGGAGACTATATACAGGTGGTACCGGTACAGAGTCAATGTGGAGACTATATACAGGTGGTACCGGTACAGAGTGAATGTGGAGGCTATATACAGGGGGTACCGGTACAGAGTGAATGTGGAGGCTATATACAGGGTGTTACGGTACAGAGTCAATGTGGAGGTTATATACAGGGGGCACAGGTACAGAGTCAATGTGGAGGCTATATACAGGGGGTCCCGGTACAGAGTCAATGTGGAGGTTATATACAGGGGGCACCTGTACAGAGTCAATGTGGAGGCTATATACAGGGGGTACCGGTACAGAGTCAATGAGCGAGTTGGGGGTGGCGGGACACAATGCAGATAATTCAGGTAGCCAATGTGCGGGGGCACCGGGTTAGTCGGGCTAATTGAGGTAATATGTACTTGAATGTATTGAGCCACATGGCGATCTCACCATACATAACGATGACTGAATACGCGGCGAGTTATTGGCCGAACAATAAACACGATCGCGGTTACCAAATAAATCTTAATTTGGGATACATTTTACAGATACATATTTACATGTAACATGTTACATAAATATGTATCTGCAGAAAGACAAAATGTCATTTCAAGATGAAATCTGTTCCCATTTAATTCAATGCAACGATAGTCCATTATTATAATTAATTAACACAGCAGGTATGCAAGGGACACATTATGTTGAAATTGAACACGACATTGAGTATAGTAGAAAATAGCAGATATAGATCATGTTTTTTATTTTGACTGTATGTCTTGGAATGAGCTTGACCTATGGAGACATAGCCTGGTCCCAGATCAGTTTATGCTGTCTGGTCGACCCCTATGGTCCTGACTCACCAGAGGGTTAGTAAAAACAGAACAGATCTGGGACCAGGCTAGAGAATCCATGCTTCATCAATCAGATTAGCAACGCAGCCCCACCTCTCCTACTGTAACTGTGATCCTGCTGCCTGTGCTGTGGTGAACATAGGATCCTTAGAGAGTCTAACAGCTCCTCTCCTATTTATTTCCCAAGTACCTTATGAAGACCAAACTGATTGATGTGACAATATATGACCTCTATTGTACTACTGTTCTTCATACTATTGCTTTGTGCTGTTTTTACATTTCTAGTGATGATAAAAAAAAGCATATTTTTAGTAAGTATCCTTTGCTTTGATAGGTGACATTTGTAATTTGACAACTTTGTGAGGGGAAAAGTGAAAAATAAACATCTTTAAAAAATATATATATATTGTGGGTTTGTTAACTTTTTTTGGACATAATATGGTCAATTTCTTAATAATTTGATATAAATATAACATCAGAAACCAGGTATCATTATGCACTGTAGGTTTTTAGTCATTTCAGCATCCATCACCCAAACTACCTGGTTTACAATCGTCTATTGTGTGGGAGAAGCCTGATGAATTTGCAGTATAATGTCTTCCACTGTCACATAATGTGTGGCAAAAGTTGATCAAACTCACTTCTATACCCATTCAAACCATGATTTACCAGCAATTAAAGTAAACGCAAGTCCCAAACATTATAACCACGTGTTTATCTTGACCCAGTATCTGAAGACGAAGCCTCACGATAAAATATTTCACACACTGATCTGGGCCTGTATTCACAGTGTCTCGGGAGAAGGAACTCTCTGTCCAATATAATAATTTTTTTCAGTAATATGTTTAAAGGTAAACTAATCCTTTATCAGTACTACTTCTTTGTGTCCACAGGCCCTGATCCCTGGCTGAAGAGTTTATGTTAGCCCCTGGGGAAGATAAGTATATTCTTAAAATAAACACAACAGTTATTTCTTCAAGTAAGAATTTAGTTTTGATTTCCTTTTTGTGTCTGCCAGATTTCTCCAGGAATAGCTTATTATGGCGGAGGATATATTTGTGGAAAGATTTGTGGCATTTGCGCTCTGTAATGACAATAAAATAACCTATTTCCTCTCGTGTTCCTGTTCTTGCCTTTTATGCAACTCAGATGTTCAAGAAGTTATAAGTCATACAAACATATTTCAATCTGACTTCATCAGGACCAAAAATAAAGGTTTCAAAAAGGTCTCTTAAACTTTCATTTTAGTCTCGTGTGTTTTAACCTTTTAAGAGTTTCATGTCTCTCTGTCTCTCTGTCTCTCTGTCTGTCTCTCTCTCTGTCTGTCTCTCTGTGTGGAGAGACTCTCTGTCTCTCTCTCTCTCTGTCTGTCTCTCTCTCTCTGTCTCTCTGTGTCTCTCTGTGTGGAGAGACTCTCTGTCTCTCTCTCTCTCTGTCTGTCTCTCTCTCTCTCTCTGTCTCTCTGTGTGGAGAGACTCTCTGTCTCTCTCTCTCTCTGTCTGTCTCTCTCTCTCTGTCTCTCTGTGTCTCTCTGTGTGGAGAGACTCTCTGTCTCTCTCTCTCTCTGTCTGTCTCTCTCTCTCTCTCTCTCTGTCTGTCTCTCTCTCTCTGTTGTCTCTCTGTGTGGAGAGACTCTCTGTCTCTCTCTCTCTCTGTCTGTCTCTCTCTCTCTGTCTCTCTCTGTCTCTCTGTGTGGAGAGACTCTCTCTCTCTGTCTGTGTGGAGAGACTCTCTCTCTCTGTCTCTGTGTGGAGAGACTCTCTCTCTGCCTCTGTGTGGAGAGACTCTCTCTCTCTCTCTGTCTGTCTCTTTCTCTCTCTGTCTCTCTGTGTGGAGAGACTCTCTGTCTCTGTGTGGAGAGACTCTCTCTGTCTCTGTGTGGAGAGACTCTCTCTCTGTCTCTCTGTGTGGAGAGATTCTCTCTCTGTCTCTCTCTCTGTCTCTCTCTCTCTCTCCCTCTACACAGGATAAGATAAATAAGCATAAATATGGGTTGTATTTACAATGGTGTTTGTTCTTCACTGGTTGCCCTTTTCTCGTGGCAACAGGTCACACATCTTGCTTGCTGCTCTCTCTCTCTCTCTCTCTTTCTCTCTCTCTGTGTGTGTGTGGAGATCCTGTGTTGCTTTGCGCTCCTCCGGCTGGGTGAAAAACAGGAAGTGAGTGACAGTTGACATCTGCCTGCAGTGGCAGGAAGCCTCTGTTTCTGCTCTGCTTTGTCCTGGAGATAGACAACTGTTGTGTGCACCGTGTTGCAGGCTATGGTGAGGGTTGTATTCATTAGGGAACACCGTAGCAACAGTGTTTCCTTTTCGGCAAGTTCAGGCAGTCCCTCTTTGTCTCAGTCCTTTTTCTTCCATTTTGGGGACCGATGAATTCCTGCTGTTTGCGTTGTGCAGTGGCAATGGCAGATCGAGGCCAAGCAGCGAGAGAAGTTGAAAAATACTGTAATGTTACCCTAGCCTCTAATCTTAGAAATACATTTAGTTCTTCTCAGAAGGTGCTGGAAAAATAAAACTCACACTCTGTTGGCTAAGGGGGGGGGGGGGGGGGGGGGGGGGGGTGTTACCAAGCCTAAACACAATTTAGAGCATAGCCATTTTAAGAGTGTGTGTTTGTATACATACTGTATGTACTCTCAGCATTACGTAAAGAAAGTCCCAAAGGCATACTTCATTAAGAACCCAGTTTACCTCTGCACTACATTAAGAACCCAGTTTACCTCTGCAGTAAGAACCCAGTTTACCTCTGCAGTAAGAACCCAGTTTACCTCTACATTAAGAACCCAGTTTACCTCTGCATTAAGAACCCAGTTTACCTCTACATTAAGAACCCAGTTTACCTCTGCAGTAAGAACCCAGATTACCTCTGCACTACATTAAGAACCCAGTTTACCTCTACAGTAAGAACCCAGATTACCTCTGCACTACAGTAAGAATCCAGTTTACCTCTACAGTAAGAACCCAGATTACCTCTACATTAAGAACCCAGTTTACCTCTGCACTACATTAAGAACCCAGTTTACCTCTGCACTACATTAAGAACCCAGTTTACCTCTACATTAAGAACCCAGATGACCTCTACAGTAAGAACCCAGTTTACCTCTACATTAAGAACCCAGTTTACCTCTGCACTACAGTAAGAACCCAGTTTACCTCTGCACTACATTAAGAACCCAGTTTACCTCTACAGTAAGAACCCAGTTTACCTCTGCACTACAGTAAGACCCCAGTTTACCTCTGCACTACATTGAGAACCCAGTTTACCTCTACAGTAAGAACCCAGATTACCTCTGCACTACAGTAAGAATCCAGTTTACCTCTACAGTAAGAACCCAGATTACCTCTACATTAAGAACCCAGTTTACCTCTGCACTACAGTAAGACCCCAGTTTACCTCTGCACTACATTAAGAACCCAGTTTACCTCTACAGTAAGAACCCAGATGACCTCTACAGTAAGAACCCAGTTTACCTCTACATTAAGAACCCAGTTTACCTCTACAGTAAGAACCCAATTTACCTCTGCACTACATTAAGAACCCAGTTTACCTCTACATTAAGAACCCAGATTACCTCTACATTAAGAACCCAGTTTACCTCTACAGTAAGAACCCAGTTTACCTCTGCACTACATTAAGAACCCAGTTTACCTCTACAGTAAGAACCCAGATGACCTCTACAGTAAGAACCCAGTTTACCTCTACATTAAGAACCCAGTTTACCTCTACAGTAAGAACCCAATTTACCTCTGCACTACATTAAGAACCCAGTTTACCTCTACATTAAGAACCCAGATTACCTCTACATTAAGAACCCAGTTTACCTCTACAGTAAGAACCCAGTTTACCTCTACAGTAAGACCCCAGTTTACCTCTGCACTACATTAAGAACCCAGTTTACCTCTACACTACATTTAGAACCCAGTTTACCTCTACTTTAAGAACACAGTTTACCTCTGCACTACAGTAAGAACCCAGTTTACCTCTGCACTACATTAAGAACCCAGTTTACCTCTACACTACATTAAGAACCCAGATTACCTCTACACTACATTAAGAACCCAGATTACCTCTGCACTACATTAAGAACCCAGTTTACCGCTACACTACATTAAGAACCCAGTTTACCTCTGCATTATGAACCCATATTACCTCTACACTACATTAAGAACCCAGATTACCTCTGCACTACATTAAGAACCCAGTTTACCTCTACACTACATTAAGAACCCAGTTTACCTCTGCATTAAGAACCCAGATTACCTCTACACTACATTAAGAACCCAGTTTACCTCTGCATTAAGAACCCAGTTGACCTCTACACTACATTAAGAACCCAGTTTACCTCTACACTACATTAAGAACCCAGTTTACCTCTACACTACATTAAGAACCCAGTTTACCTCTGCATTAAGAACCCAGATTACCTCTACACTACATTAAGAACCCAGTTTACCTCTGCATTAAGAACCCAGTTGACCTCTACACTGCATTAAGAACCCAGTTTACCTCTGCATTAAGAACCCAGTTGACCTCTACACTGCATTAAGAACCCAGTTTACCTCTGCATTAAGAACCCAGTTTACCTCTACACTACATTAAGAACCCAGTTTACCTCTGCATTAAGAACCCAGTTTACCTCTGCACTACAGTAAGAACCCAGTTTACCTCTGCACTACAGTAAGAACCCAGTTTACCTCTGCACTACAGTAAGAACCCAGTTTACCTCTGCATTAAGAACCCAGATTACCTCTGCACTACAGGTTTCAAACAGTTAAGCAAAGAAGGATAAACAAATAGTGAAATTGCCTTCCACCCCTACTTAAACATTATACTACAACAGCAGCAGTGTGTGTGTGTGTGTGTGTGTGTGTGTGTGTGTGTGTGTGTGTGTGTGTGTGTGTGTGTGTGTGTGTGTGTGTGTGTGTGTGTGTGTGTGTACATGTATTTGTATGTGTTTGGGATAATGTAAATACGGTATCAACAACAACATTTCATGTCTATAAATCTGGAAATTCATAAACTTCCCTTTAGGGTCTCTATTCAATCCATATCGCGTAAATTCACCGCTACAGCGTGATTTAAACCGACTGCCTTCTCGGCTCAATCGGAAATGACCTTTCAATTATGTACAGTAGTTCAATCTGTAACTCTAGGTTGCAATAAACATGTTTAAATAACAACCTTTAATTTTCACTTTATGACACAAAACACGTAGCAAAAAAGTATGTTTATTTTTGTATAATGTATTTTTTTTCCTTCATAAAAAAAAAAAAAAAAGTCCAAAATAAAAACAACGGTTACATCATCAGCCCGATCTCAACCTCAATGACCTAAATTGATATACGTTTCTTTCCTTTCTTGTGCTTCGATCCATCGAGGGAGAAAAGCATCATATAAAAAAATACTATACAGAGAAATAGAACTTCAATAAAACACATTTATAAAATACACACTATCAATGCATGCATCAACTCCACCTTTTAAATGCATAGGGAGGGGATGGTGAGCGCTTGACTTGGTCCAGGAACTAAACCTTCTACTGCTTGACTTCCTGTTCCTGTTAATAGAATATTAGCTCAAAAAGTATTGTGGAGCTGCTGCACCTAAATATAAACAGTACAGGAACCCGAAATGAGTCCCTATTTCAGTCCAAGTCAAGCACAGGGGATGATCACATGTAAAACTCCTAAAAAGTTTGTTAAACTCAAATCTTAAGAAGAGGTTACTTTTTTTTGGGGGGGGGGGGGGGGGGGGGGGGGCACTTCATATTGCGAAGAAAAACACTTGTCTTCCATCTCAAAGTTTCATCATTTGTACATTAAGATACTTACAGTACACATAACACTCTATTCTATCGAAGTGCTTTGAGAATGACCATTTTAAAAGTTTAGTTTTCCCCTTCGAGAAAAACAGAATCTGTTTTTCCAAAGTATTCCCAGTCCATATAATCTTACCCATTATGAACTGAAAACCCTGACCCTAACCCTAACCCTAACCCAGTCCATATAATCTTACCCATTATGAACTGAAAACCCTGACCCTAACCCTAACCCTAACCCTAACCCAGTCCATATAATCTTACCCATTATGAACTGAAAACCCTGACCCTAACCCTAACCCTAACCCAGTCCATATAATCTTACCCATTATGAACTGAAAACCCTGACCCTAACCCTAACCCTAACCCTAACCCAGTCCATATAATCTTACCCATTATGAACTAAAAAACCCTGACCCTAACCCTAACCCTAACCCTAACCCAGTCCATATAATCTTACCCATTATGAACTGAACACCCTGACCCTAACCCTAACCCTAACCCTAACCCAGTCCATATAATCTTACCCATTATGAACTGAAAACCCTGACCCTAACCCTAACCCTAACCCTAACCCAGTCCATGTAATCTTACCCATTATGAACTGAAAACCCTGACCCTAACCCTAACCCTAACCCTAACCCAGTCCATATAATCTTACCCATTATGAACTGAAAACCCTGACCCTAACCCTAACCCTAACCCTAACCCAGTCCATATAATCTTACCCATTATGAACTGAAAACCCTGACCCTAACCCTAACCCTAACCCTAACCCAGTCCATATAATCTTACCCATTATGAACTGAAAACCCTGACCCTAACCCTAACCCTAACCCTAACCCAGTCCATATAATCTTACCCATTATGAACTGAAAACCCTGACCCTAACCCTAACCCTAACCCTAACCCTAACCCTAACCCAGTCCATATAATCTTACCCATTATGAACTGAAAACCCTGACCCTAACCCTAACCCTAACCCTAACCCAGTCCATATAATCTTACCCATTATGAACTGAAAACCCTGACCCTAACCCTAACCCTAACCCAGTCCATATAATCTTACCCATTATGAACTGAAAACCCTGACCCTAACCCTAACCCTAACCCTAACCCAGTCCATATAATCTTACCCATTATGAACTGAAAACCCTGACCCTAACCCTAACCCTAACCCTAACCCTAACCCTAACCCAGTCCATATAATCTTACCCATTATGAACTGAAAAGCCAAAAACTGATCCTGGATCAGCAACACTTCTCTGAGATGTTTTATTAGACGCAGAATTATGAAACTGCTCTGTGGATATCTGGGTTAAGGACCTGGTCATCTGAGCTCATCCAACCACCTCAAGCAAAACACATTATTAACACTGGCCTTCCATTACCAGGGGCAGATTTTGTTTACGTAAGAACTTATAGAGACACAGAACATAGAGAGAGAGAGAGACACACATACCACAGAGAGAGAGAGAGACACACAGAACATAGAGAGTGTGAGAGAGAGAGAGAAAGTGGAGAGTTCTGTGAACAGCAGGACCAGGCCAGTTCCGTGGGCAATAATACAAGCTTGAACAGAGAAGCTGATTGTTCTTATGAGAATTCTCCAAAATCTCCAAGAACAATGAGTGCTCTGTACTTTATAGACCCAACTGGTGCTTTCCAACACTGGGTATAAACGGAACTCTGGGTATAGCAGTATTCTTCGGGTCATTGTTCCTGCTGGAAGGTGAACCTCCATCCCAGTCTCAAATCTTTTGAAGACTGAAACAGGTTTCCCTCAAGATGTGCCCTGTTTTCAGCACCATCCATCATTCCTTAAATTCTGACCAGTTTCCCAGTCCCTGCCGATGAAAAACATACCCACAGCATGATGCTGCTACCACCATGCTTCACTGTGGGGATGATGTTCTCGGGGTGATGAGAGTTGTTGGGTTTGCGCCAGACAGCGTTTTCCTTGATGGCCAAAAAGCTCAATTTTAGTGTCATCTAACCCAAGTACCTTTTTCCATATGTTTGGGGAGTCTCCCACATGGCTTTTGGGGAGTCTCCCACATGGCTTTTGGGGAGTCTCCCACATGGCTTTTGGGGAGTCTCCCACATGGCTTTTGGGGAGTCTCCCACATGGCTTTTGGCGAACACCAAACGTGTTTGCTTATTCTTTTCTTTGTAAAGCCCAGCTCTGTGGAGTGTACGGCTTAAAGTGGTCGTATGGACAGATACTCCAATCTCCGCTGTGAAGCTTTGCAGCTCCTTCAGGGTTATCTTTGTTTAACTGGGAAAGTGTGTCTAAATTATGCTTCAGATCCAGAAGGACAGAGGATAGAGGAATAGAGGGATAGAGGGGTAGAGGGATGGAGGGGTAGATGGATGGAGTGGTAGGTGGATGGAGGGGTAGCGGGGTAGAGGGATTGAGGGATGGAGGGGCAGTTGGAAGGATGGAGGGATAGAGGGGTGGAGGGATGGAGGGGTAGAGGGATGGAGTGGTAGAGGGATGGAGGGGTAGCAGGGTAGAGGGATAGAGGGATGGAGGGGCAGTTGGAAGGATGGAGGGATAGAGGGGTGGAGGGGTAGATAGTAGGGTAGAGGGGTGGAGGGATGGAGGGGTAGATAGTAGGGTAGAGGGGTGGAGGGATGGAGGGATAGAGGGGTGGAGGGATGGATGGTTAGATAGTAGGGTGGAGGTATGGAGGGATAGAGGGGTGAAGGGATGGAGGGGTAGATGGAGTGGTAGAGGGATAAAGGGATATAGGGGTGGAGGGGTAGAGGTGTGGAGGGATAGAAGGATAGAAGGATGGAGGGATGGAAGGATGGAGGGATGGAGGGATAGAAGGATAGAGGGATGGAAGGATAGAAGGATAGAGGGATGGAAGGATAGAAGGATAGAGGGATGGAAGGATGGAGGGATGGAGGGATAGAAGGGTGGAGGGATAGAGGGATAGAGGTATGGAGGGATAGAGGTATGGAGGGATAGAAGGATAGAAGCATGGAGGGATGGAGGAATAGAGGTATGGAGGTGGTAGACAGAAAAGAGGACAAACCTAAGAAAACATCAGTTGGATAAACAAAGACAACCTGGAAGTGGTATTACTCTAATATTATGTCTCTGAGTGTTGCTTGAGGGAAGCTGTAAATCCATTTGGCCAAAATGGTGAAAAATGAAAGAACATCAATCAATACACACAAATAAAAACAGATAACACTATACACATACTCATCCATCCACAGACAAATCACAGTATGTCCAGATTAAAGTTGCTGAAGGACCAAACACTTTCGTTTTTTTTATCCCCATCACCAATAGCAGCAGGCTTTCTTCTTGTGCATTGTCATCCTTCACCCTTTGTCCAAAGTGTGTGTCTTTGTGTGTGGGTGTGTGTGTGGGTGTGTCTGTTTGTGTGTCTGTGTATGCGTGGGTGTGTCTATTTGTGTGTGTGTGTTTGTGTCTGTGAGTGTGTGTGAGTGGGTGGGTGCGTGTGTGTGTCTATGTGTTTGTGTGTGTGTGTCTGTGTGTTTGTGTGTTTGTGTCTGTGTGTGTGTGTGTTTGTGTGTGTCTGTTTGTGTGTGTGTGCTTGTGTCTGTGTGTGTGTGTGTGTGTGTGTGTGTGTGTGGTTGCTTTTCCAGGCCAAATGGCTTCTGCTTTTCGATGATTCAAACAAACAAAACTCAAACAAAATGAAAACATTTTCAGGCTACACTGAGTGTACAAAACATTAGGAACACCTGCTCTTTCCATGACCTAGACTGACCAGGTGAATCCAGGTGAAAGATATGATCCTTTTTGCTGTCAGCTGTTAAATCCACTTCAATCTGTGTAGATGAAGGGGAGGAGACAAGTTAAAGAAGGACTTTTAACCCTTGAGACAATTAAGACATGGATTGTGTATGTATGTGTGCCATTCAGAGGGTGAATGGACAAGACAAAGGATTTAAGTTAATTTGAATGGGGTGTGGTAGTAGGTACCAGGCACACCGGTTTGTGTCAAGAACTGCAATGCTGCTGGGTTTTTCACGCTCAACAGTTTATTGTGTGTATCAAGAATGGTCCACCACCCAAAGAACATTCAGCTAAAACCTGACACAACAGGTTGTAAGCTCCCGAGTCGCACAGAGTACAAGAGGCGTCACTACAGTCCCTGGTTCGATTCCAGGCTGTATCACATCCGGCCGTGATTGGGACTCCCATAGGGCTGCGCGCAAGTGGCCCAGCGTCGGCCGGGGTAGGATGTCATTGTAAATAAAAATGTGTTCTTAAACTGACTTGCCTAGTTAAATAAAGGTTAAATAAAAATAAAAAACAATTGGGAGTCAATATGGGCCAGCATCCCTGTGGAACGCTTTCGACACCTCGTACAGTCCATGCCCCGATGAATTGAGGCTGTTCTGAGGGCAAAAATGGGGGGAGTGAAACTCGATATTAGGAAGGTGTTCTTAATTTTTTGTCCGCTCACTGTATGACATAGGTAAATTGTTTCTTCTTCTTCTATGTTTTTGTAAGAGGTTGGCAGAATGGCAACACGTGAAACACAAGACTTGTGGGGAAAATGCATCTGTAAAAAAAGTCTTCATTTCTTTTTGCACCAGGGTTGGTGGGGCTGAAGACACTTCTCAGTGTTTGAGAGATCTGGGAGTCTCTAAGGATTTTGTTATTGAGTCCAGTGGCCACGAACAGTGTCTTTGGCTCTGAGCCTGTTTCTCTGAGCCTGTTTCTCTGTGTCTTTGGCTCTGAGCCTGTTTCTCTGAGCCTGTTTCTCTGTCTTTAGCTCTGAGCCTGTTTCTCTGAGCCTGTTTCTCTGAGTCTGTTTCTCTGAGCCTGTTTCTCTGAGCCTGTTTCTCTGTGTCTTTGGCTCTGAGCCTGTTTCTCTGTGTCTTTGGCTCTGAGCCTGTTTCTCTGTGTCTTTGGCTCTGAGCCTGTTTCTCTGAGTCTGTTTCTCTGTGTCTGGATCTGAGTCTGTTTCTCTGAGCCTGTTTCTCGGTGTCTCTGGATCTGAGTCTGTTTCTCTGAGCCTGTTTCTCGGTGTCTGTGGATCTGAGTCTGTTTCTCTGAGCCTGTTTCTCGGTGTCTGTGGATCTGAGTCTGTTTCTCTGAGCCTGTTTCTCGGTGTCTGTTGGTTCTAGTAAAGGGATCTAGTGAACATGTCAACTTTTATTTTTTATTTGTATAGTAAAGTCACAGGTCTATAGTCTATAGTACTGGTCTGTGTCTTTAGTTACAGGTCTATAGTACTGGTCTGTGTCAATAGTCACAGGTCTATAGTCTATAGTACTGGTCTGTGTCTTTAGTCACAGGTCTATAGTCTATAGTACTGGTCTGTGTCTTTAGTTACAGGTCTATAGTCTATAGTACTGGTCTGTGTCTTTAGTCACAGGTCTATAGTCTATAGTACTGGTCTGTGTCTTTAGTCACAGGTCTATAGTCTATAGTACTGGTCTGTGTCTTTAGTCACAGGTCTATAATCTATAGTACTGGTCTGTGTCTTTAGTTACAGGTCAATAGTCTATAGTACTGGTCTGTGTCAATAGTCACAGGTCTATAGTCTATAGTACTGGTCTGTGTCTTTAGTCACAGGTCTATAGTCTATAGTACTGGTCTGTGTCTTTAGTTACAGGTCTATAGTCTATAGTACTGGTCTGTGTCTTTAGTTACAGGTCTATAGTCTATAGTACTGGTCTGTGTCTTTAGTCACAGGTCTATAGTCTATAGTACTGGTCTGTGTCTTTAGTTACAGGTCTATAGTCTATAGTACTGGTCTGTGTCTTTAGTTACAGGTCTATAGTCTATAGTACTGGTCTGTGTCTTTAGTTACAGGTCTATAGTCTATAGTACTGGTCTGTGTCTTTAGTTACAGGTCTATAGTCTATAGTACTGGTCTGTGTCTTTAGTTACAGGTCTATAGTCTATAGTACTGGTCTGTGTCTTTAGTTACAGGTCTATAGTCTATAGTACTGGTCTGTGTCTTTAGTCACAGGTCTATAGTACTGGTCTGTGTCTTTAGTCACAGGTCTATAGTCTATAGTACTGGTCTGTGTCTTTAGTCACAGGTCTATAGTCTATAGTACTGGTCTGTGTCTTTAGTTACAGGTCTATAGTCTATAGTACTGGTCTGTGTCTTTAGTTACAGGTCTATAGTCTATAGTACTGGTCTGTGTCTTTAGTTACAGGTCTATAGTACTGGTCTGTGTCTTTAGTCACAGGTCTATAGTACTGGTCTGTGTCTTTAGTCACAGGTCTATAGTCTATAGTACTGGTCTGTGTCTTTAGTCACAGGTCTATAGTCTATAGTACTGGTCTGTGTCTTTAGTCACAGGTCTATAGTCTATAGTACCGGTCTGTGTCTTTAGTCACAGGTCTATAGTCTGTAGTACTGGTCTGTGTCTTTAGTCACAGGTCTATAGTACTGGTCTGTGTCTTTAGTCACAGGTCTATAGTCTATAGTACTGGTCTGTGTCTTTAGTCACAGGTCTATAGTCTATAGTACTGGTCTGTGTCTTTAGTCACAGGTCTATAGTCTATAGTACTGGTCTGTGTCTTTAGTCACAGGTCTATAGTCTATAGTACCGGTCTGTGTCTTTAGTCACAGGTCTATAGTCTGTAGTACTGGTCTGGGTCTTTAGTCACAGGTCTATAGTCTATAGTACTGGTCTGTGTCTTTAGTCACAGGTCTATAGTCTATAGTACTGGTCTGTGTCTTTAGTTACAGGTCTATAGTCTATAGTACTGGTCTGTGTCTTTAGTCACAGGTCTATAGTCTATAGTACTGGTCTGTGTCTTTAGTCACAGGTCTATAGTTTATAGTACTGGTCTGTGTCTTTAGTTACAGGTCTATAGTCTATAGTACTGGTCTGTGTCTTTAGTCACAGGTCTATAGTCTATAGTACTGGTCTGTGTCTTTAGTTACAGGTCTATAGTCTATAGTACTGGTCTGTGTCTTTAGTTACAGGTCTATAGTCTGTAGTACTGGTCTGTGTCTTTAGTTACAGGTCTATAGTCTATAGTACTGGTCTGTGTCTTTAGCCACAGGTCTATAGTCTATAGTACTGGTCTGTGTCTTTAGCCACAGGTCTATAGTACTGGTTTGTGGCTCCTGTCTGTAGTTCATTCAGAAGTTCAGTCTGTGACTTGGTGTGTCCATGGTACTGGACTGTGGCTGCGTCTGTAGTTCACATGTCCAAAGAAGGTCCATTGTTCTGTGTGTGTCTGTAGATTCACAGACTGCTCCATGGTAATGGTCTGCGGCTTGGCGTGTCTGTGCTGTCTGTCTGTAAATCACAGGTCCATGGCTCGGGTTGTAGTGGTATAGTGGTGGTGTTCCCTACTGCTGGACTGCAGTGCAGAGATGAGAAGGCCTTGGTCCTGGTCCAGACAGTCCGGTTCATGGTGCAGTTGCTGGGCCAGAGGGTTCCTGCTGATCACCAGCTCCAGCTTGTCCCCGGCCTCGGTGATCAGGGGGACAGCCAGGCAGCAGTCGAAGTCTCTGGTACGCACGTGGTTCACCTACAGCACCAGGGGAAAGAGAGTCATGAATGACCAAAGCAAAAATAGGTTTTTAGAAGCAAAATAAAAAATTGCAAATATATTAAAACATGTTTTATGTAAGTATTCAGACTCTTCGCTATGAGACTCTGGATTGAGATCAAGTGCATCCTGTTTCCATTGATCATCCTTGAGATGTTTCTACAACTTGATTGGAGTCCACCATGGTAAGAACACAGTGGCCTCCATAATTCTTAAATGGAAGAAGTTTGGAACCGCCAAGTCTCTTCCTAGAGTTGGGCGCCCGGCCGAACTGAGCAATCGGGGAAGAAGGGCCTTGGTCAGGGAGGTGACCAAGAACCTGATGGTCACTCTGACAGAGCTCCAGAGTTCCACTGTGGAGATGGGAGAACCTTCCAGAAGGACAAGCATCTCTGCAGCACTCCACCAATCAGGCCTTTATGGTAGACTAGTGACCAGACAGAAGCCACTCCTCAGTAAAAGGCACATGACAGCCCGCTTAGAGTTTGCCAAAAGGCACCTAAAGGACTCTCAGACCATGAGAAACAAGATTCTCTGGTCTGATGAAACCAAGATTGGACTCTTTGGCCTGAATGCCAAGTGTCACATCTGGAGGAAACCTGGCACTATCCCTACCGTGAAGCATGGTGGTGGCAGCATCATGCTGTGGGAATGTTTTTCAGCGGCAGGGACTGAGAGACTAGTCAGGACCGAGGTGAAAGGCGAACGTAGCAAAGTACAGAGAGATCCTTGATGACAACCTGCACCAGAGCGCTCAGGACCTCAGTTTGGGGCGAAGGTTCACCTGTGCAGCGACGCTCCCCATCCAACCTGACAGAGCTTGAGAGGATCTGCTTGGAAGAAACTCACCAAATACAGATTTACCAATGTTGTAGTGTCATACTCACGCCACGAGGCTCAAGGCTGTAATCACTGACAAATGTGCTTCAACAAAGTACTGAGTAAAGGGCCTGAATACTTATGGAAATGTCATATTATTGTGCACTGTCCCTGTAAAAAAATATATATATTTCAGTAAGTATATATATATATATTTATAAGAAAATCTTAAAAAAAAGTGTTTTTGCTTTGTCATTATGGGGTATTGTGTGTCGATTGAACAATTTCATCAATTTTAGAATAAGGCTGGAACAAATCGTGGAAAAAGTCAAGGGGTCTGAATACTTTTTTTTTTTAATGCACTGAGGACAACAAACGGCATCCATAATCCATATTGGTGAGTGGACAGATTTGCCTTCCTATAATGACTTCCTAATATGGATGCCGTACACACGTCTTCTATTACTGTACATGTGTCACAGACAGATTCTAGAACATTCCAATCAAGGACTAGTGTATTGGAATAAACCCCACTGCAAGTCAACAGCAGCCTTTACAACAACTCTGTTATTTCTGCTCTAACCACATAAGTCTGTAGTATTGAGTCTGATTCGTATTACAGAGCCAAGCCAAGCCAAGCCAAGCCAAGCCAAGCCAAGCCAAGCCAAACTGTACTGGGCCGGCCTGGTTACACATCTACTGTACCATAGTGGCTGGAACCAGATTGGAAAGACAATGTGAAAATAAAATATCAGAGCCAGACACAGTACGATTTATGTTTGGCCGTGAAGTGTGGAACGGGCCTTGGAAGACAGCTAGGGAACTGGGATCTAGGAGCTCTGGCAGATCTGCTGTGTGTGCGTATTGAACTTTTTTGGCTGAGTCCGTACGTGTCGAACGTGAGTTTTTATAGTAAGTAGTTCTGGTTTCTGTATTTACCCTGAATAAGTGGACTTTATTCAACTGTGGTTTTGGCTTAATCAGAACCACAATCATTCTTCTCTCCTAGTCTAAAAACGTCCTTCCTATTTTCTAGTTCTTTCTTCTTGTGGCTATAAAACGGTAAGATAATATAATGACAGTACTATATGAGAAGATATTCCCACCAGTATGGTTGACATTCAACTAAAACTCATGCCATCTCCCAGTGGCCACAACCTAACCTGTCCCTCACAACCTAACCTGTCCCTCACAACCTAACCTGTCCCTCACAACCTAACCTGTCCCTCACAACCTAACCTGTCCCTGACAACCTAACCTGTCCCTCACAACCTAACCTGTCCCTCACAACCTAACCTGTCCCTCACAACCTAACCTGTCCCTGACAACCTAACCTGTCCCTGACAACCTAACCTGTCCCTCACAACCTAACCTGTCCCTGACAACCTAACCTGTCCCTCACAACCTAACCTGTCCCTGACAACCTAATCTGTCCCTCACAACCTAACCTGTCCCTCACAACCTAACCTGTCCCTCACAACCTAACCTGTCCCTCACAACCTAACCTGTCCCTGACAACCTAACCTGTCCCTGACAACCTAACCTGTCCCTCACAACCTAACCTGTCCCACCATGTTTTCTCTGGCTACAGCATAATTGTTAATAGGCTGATCATTATATTCACTTGACAGCGGTCTGTAATCAGTGGCACAGTTTGCAGGAGAGAGAGTGGGATGGAGGGCCCTAGTCGATAGGCTAAAGGAAATCACACTAAACTAACACAGAGACATTATCATTAGATACTGAAACCACTGGTTCCATGCTGTGTGTGTGTGTGTATGTTTGTGTGTATATGTGTGTGTGTATGTGTATGTGTGTGTGTAATAATATAATACATGCCATTTAGCATGTTTTTATCCAAGTGGTCGCAGGAATCATTCCACTATCCTGGTGTTGCCATGCTCTACCGACTGAGTCACAGAAGTGTGTGTGTGTGTGTGTGTGTGTGTGTGTGTGTGTGTGTGTGTGTGTGTGTGTGTGTGTGTGTGTGTGTGTGTGTGTGTGTGTGTGTGTGTGTGTGTGTGTGAGGGTGTGTGTGTGTGTGTGTGTGTGTGTGTGTGTGTGTGTGTGTGTGTGTGTGTGTGTGTGTGAGGGGGTGTTCCGCCCGCTCTGACTCTAGTCCGTGTCTCCAGTCCTACGTCTCGTCAGTCCTGCTACTCTGTCCTGGATCCCCCACTTTACGTCTCTCTTCGATTCCCCTCCGGATCTGCTTTCCCTGTCGTAACACCTCTCGCTCCAGCCTTAGCCTCCACACCAGGTTTCCTGCAAACCCCCCCCCCCTCCCACCCCCCACCCCTGTTTCAATAAATACCTTGGTTACCTCATCCCGGTCTCCTCTTCTGCTCATGGGTTCACCTGTTCCGCTCCGCGTGACACTCGGCAGAGTCACATTTGAACTCTGTCCAACCTTGGCGTGATAAACGGGCCTTTGTCTATGACTTCCTCTCCAACCCTTACCTACCTATCTATCTCACAGCAGTTTATATTTAACCTGCTGGCTGGGTGTCAGGCATGAACAAACACTACTTATATGGAACAGAGTAAATAGGCATTTCAACATCATAGCTTCAGCCGTTGGTAACTTGTGTAATGGACACGGGCTGGAAGGTCAAACACTACTTACAGATACTAGCACTGGCAGGGTTCTCTCTGTCTCTCCCCCCTCTGCCTCTCACTCCTCTGCCTCTCACTCCTCTTTCTCTCTCTGTCTCTCATGCCTGTCTCTCACTCCTCTGTCTTTCACTCCTCTGCCTCGCACTCCTCTCACTCCTCTGCCTCTCACTCCTCTTTCTCTCTCTGTCTCTCACTCCTCTGTCTCTCACTCCTCTGCCTCTCACTCCTCTCACTCCTCTCTCTCTCTGCCTCTCACTCTGTCTCCTCACTCCTCCGTCTCTCTCTAGGCAGGCAGGCAGGCACAAGCTGGGTGAGTAGGTACAGGCTGGGGGGATAGGTACAGGCTGGGGGGGATAGGTACAGGGAGAGTGAACACCTGAAGGATTCTGTCATATGGTTTCAGGCCTGCGCGGTCTGCTGGGCCCTCTGGACGGATCATGTTGACGTAAACACCTTTCTCCAGGAACCCGTCGGAGACGCTGAAGCCAAAGTCATCGCTCTCTGGATCCTTCATCACCGTCACCTGGGGAATTACATCCCGTTAGTTAATTTAACCTGTTAGTTTAGAGCTGTGAACACATAGTTACAACCTGTTAGTTAATTTAACCTGTTAGTTTAGTGCTGTGAACACATAGTTTCAAGGCTACATATGTAGCTTCAAGACTATTCTTAGGATTCAGACCCTGGTAGTGGTATATTGACCACAAACCCCAGTTACTACCACAAACAGAACAGTAAACAAGTAGTTGTGTGTCATACCCAGCTGGATTGCTGTTTCGGCCAATCAGCATCCAGGACCCAAACTACCCGGTTTATAATAAGGCCCGAGGGGGTGTGGTATATGGCCAATGTACCACGACTAAGGGCTGTTCTTACGTGCGGCGCAATGCAGAAATCCTGGACACCGCCCTTAGCCGTGGTACATTGGCCAAATACCACAAACCCCCGAGGTGACTTATTGCTGTTATAAACTGGTTACAAACGTCATTAGAGCAGTAAAAATAAATGCTTTGTCATACCCGTGGTATACGCTCTGGTGTACCACGGCTGTCAGCCAATCAGTATTCAGGGCTCGAACCACCCAGTTTATAATATGGTGTAACCTTTCATTTACAGTTAGTTTATTTAGCTGACAGACACTCTTATTGAAGACTTCATTTAGAGTTAGTTTATTTAGCTGACAGACACTCTTATTGAAGACTTCATTTAGAGTTAGTTTATTTAGCTGACGGACACTCTTATTGAAGACTTCATTTAGAGTTAGTTTATTTAGCTGACGGACACTCTTATTGAAGACTTCATTTACAGTTAGTTTATTTAGCTGACGGACACTCTTATTGAAGACTTAATTTACAGTTAGTTTATTTAGCTGACGGACACTCTTATTGAAGACTTCATTTACAGTTAGTTTATTTAGCTGACGGACACTCTTATTGAAGACTTCATTTACAGTTAGTTTATTTAGCTGACGGACACTCTTATTGAAGACTTCATTTACAGTTAGTTTATTTAGCTGACGGACACTCTTATTGAAGACTTCATTTACAGTTAGTTTATTTAGCTGACGGAAACTCTTATTGAAGACTTCATTTACAGTTAGTTTATTTAGCTGACGGACACTCTTATTGAAGACTTCATTTACAGTTAGTTTATTTAGCTGACGGACACTCTTATTGAAGACTTCATTTACAGTTAGTTTATTTAGCTGACAGAAACTCTTATTGAAGACTTCATTTACAGTTAGTTTATTTAGCTGACGGACACTCTTATTGAAGACTTCATTTAGAGTTAGTTTATTTAGCTGACAGACACTCTTATTGAAGACTTCATTTACAGTTAGTTTATTTAGCTGACGGACACTCTTATTGAAGACTTAATTTACAGCCATTTAGCCGACGTACGGTACAATACGTGGATTCAAGGTGCAATAGCCATCACGATCACTGCGAGTAAAACCTTCCTCAGTAATACCCGCCATGAGAAAAGTTACAGCAGACAGGTTGGTCTGACACGGGAGTGCAGGGTACACAAGTCGATCAATCAATAAGAGTGTTGTTGCTCAATAATGCATGTATTGATCTATTATTGATTACAGTGGTGTGTTACACTGTCTAGACCTCGTCAGAACACGGTGGTCAGGTTCCATTGGTGCCGGGCTCTCCAACCCTGTTCCTGGAGAGATACCTTCCTGTAGGTTTTAACTCCAACCCTGTTCCTGGAGACTACCCTCCTGTAGGTTTTCACTCCAACCCTGTTCCTGGAGAGCTACCCTCCTGTAGGTTTTCACTCCAACCCTGTTCCTGGAGAGCTAACTTCCTGTAGGTTTTAACTCCAACCCTGTTCCTGGAGAGCTACCCTCCTGTAGGTTTTAACTCCAACCCTGTTCCTGGAGAGCTAACCTCCTGTAGGTTTTAACTCCAACCCTGTTCCTGGTGAGCTACCCTCCTGTAGGTTTTAACTCCAACCCTGTTCCTGGAGAGCTAACCTCCTGTAGGTTTTAACTCCAACCCTGTTCCTGGAGAGCTACCCTCCTCTAGGTTTTAACTCCAACCCTGTTCCTGGAGAGCTAACCTCCTGTAGCTTTTAACTCCAACCCTGTTCCAGGTGAGCTACCCTCCTCTAGGTTTTAATTCCAACCCTGTTCCTGGAGAGCTACCCTCCTGTAGGTTTTAATTCCAACCCTGTTCCTGGAGAGCTAACCTCATGTAGGTTTTAACTCCAACCCTGTTCCAGGTGAGCTACCCTCTGTAGGTTTTAACTCCAACCCTGTTCCTGGAGAGCTAACCTCCTGTAGGTTTTAACTCCAACCCTGTTCCTAGAAAGTTAATGTTCTGTAGGTTTTAACTCCAACCCTGTTCCTGGAGAGCTAACCTCCTGTAGGTTTTAACTCCAACCCTGTTCCTAGAAAGTTAATGTTCTGTAGGTTTTAACTCCAACCCTGTTCCTGGAGAGCTACCCTACAGTAGGTTTTAACTCCAACCCTGTTCCTGAAGAGATACCCTCCTGTAGGTTTTCACTCCAACCCTGTTCCTGGAGAGACCCTCCTGTAGGTTTTAACTCCAACCCTGTTCCTGGAGATATCCCCTCCTGTAGGTTTTAACTCCAACCTTGTTCCTGGAGAGATTCCCTCCTGTAGGTTTTAACTCCAACCCTGTTACAGGAGAGCCACCCTACAGTAGGTTTCCACTCCAAACCTTTTGTAGTTAAAACCTACAGGAGGATAGCTCTCACTGGTGGGTATGGCAGTCACCTTGTGTAGCTCCAGAGGGGTAGGGGAGAGGATCTCCTGCATCTCTTCCTTGATCCTACGAGACTCCCAGGTCTTCTCAGACACCCGGAGTGTGTTCTTTGCCCTGGCCTCGTGATGCAGCTGGGTTCTGGCCTCGTGATGCAGGAGTTGGGCCTCCGGGTGCAGATGGGCCTCCGGGTGCAGGTGGGCCCCCTGGTGGAGGTGGGCCTCCTGGTGCAGGTGGGTCTTGGCATCGTGGTGCTGGAGGGAGCTCCTCCGCAGAGGGCTGATGCGGGGCTGGCAGACGGGGTCTCCAGGGTGGGGGAGGCCATGGGACTTGTTACCATCCACCCCAATACTGATGGCACTGCCCGTCATAATAGATGCCTACAGAGAGTAGAGTATAGAGTAGAGAAGAGTAGAGTAGAGTAGATAAAAAAATATATAAAATATATAAGTATATAAATTAAAATGTGTCGATCAATATGTCAACTTTGTCACAGGCCTAACAACATCCGTGCCAATATATCCTCCAAACACCGGCTTCTCTGGCATTATCACAAGTAGAGTAAAGAGTAGAGAGTAGAGTAAAACGTAGAGTAATGAGTAAAGAGTAAACAGTAGACAGTAGAGTGTAGAGTAGAGTAAAGAAAATAGTAGAGTAAAGAGTAGAGTGAAGAGTAAAGTATAGTAAAGAGTAAAGTAGAGTAAAGTATAGTAAAGAGTAGAGTAAAGAGTCAAGTAGAGTAAAGAGTAGAGTAAAGAGTCAAGTAGAATAAAGAGTAGAGTAAAGAGTCAAGTAGAGTAAAGAGTAGAGTAAAGAGTCAAGTAGAGTAAAGAGTAGAGTAAAGAGTCAAGTAGAGTAAAGAGTAGAGTAAAGTGTAGAGTAAAGAGTAAAGTAGAGTATAGTAAAGAGTAAAGAGTAAAGTAGAGTATAGTAGAGTAGAGTAAAGAGTAGAGTAAAGAGTAAAGTAGAGTATAGTAGAGTAGAGTAAAGAGTAAAGTAGAGTATAGTAAAGAGTAAAGTAGAGTATAGTAAAGAGTAGAGTAAAGAGTAGAGTAAAGAGTAGAGTAAAGAGTAGAGTATAGTATAGTAAAGAGTAAAGTAGAGTAGAGTAAAGAGTAGAGTAAAGAGTAGAGTAAAGAGTAGAGTATAGTATAGTAGAGTAAAGAGTAGAGTATAGTATAGTACAGAGTAAAGTAGAGTATAGTAAAGAGTAGAGTAAAGAGTAGAGTAAAGAGTAGAGTATAGTATAGTAAAGAGTAAAGTAGAGTATAGTAAAGAGTAGAGTAGAGTAGAGTAGAGTAAGGAGTAGAGTAAAGCGTAGAGTAAAGAGTAAAGTAGAGTAGAGTATAGTAAAGAGTAAAGAGTAGAGTAAAGAGTAAAGTAGAGTAAAGAGTAAAGTAGAGTATAGTAAAGAGTAGAGTAAAGAGTAAAGTAGAGTATAGTAAAGAGTAGAGTAAAGAGTAAAGTAGAGTAAAGAGTAAAGAGTAGAGTAAAGAGTAAAGTAGAGTAAAGAGTAAAGTAGAGTATAGTAAAGAGTAAAGTAGAGTAAAGTAGAGTATAGTAAAGAGTAGAGTAAAGAGTAAAGTAGAGTAAAGAGTAAAGAGTAGAGTAAAGAGTAAAGAGTAGAGTAAAGAGTAAAGTAGAGTAAAGAGTAAAGTAGAGTAAAGAGTAAAGTAGAGTATAGTAAAGAGTAAAGTAGAGTATAGTAAAGAGTAGAGTAAAGAGTAACGTAGAGTATAGTAAAGAGTAGAGTAAAGAGTAAAGTAGAGTAAAGAGTAAAGAGTAGAGTAAAGAGTAAAGAGTAGAGTAAAGAGTAAAGTAGAGTAAAGAATAAAGTAGAGTAAAGAGTAGAGTAGAGTAAAGAGTAGAGAAGAGTATAGTAAAGAGTAAAGTAGAGTATAGTAAAGAGTAGAGTAAAGAGTAAAGTAGAGTATAGTAAAGAGTAGAGTAAAGAGTAAAGTAGAGTAAAGAGTAAAGAGTAGAGTAAAGAGTAAAGAGTAGAGTAAAGAGTAAAGTAGAGTAAAGAGTAAAGTAGAGTAAAGAGTAGAGTAGAGTAAAGAGTAGAGAAGAGTAAAGAGTAGAGTAAAGTCTAGAGTAAAGAGTCAAGTAGAGTAAAGTGTAGAGTAAAGAGTCAAGTAGAGTAAAGAGTAGAGTAAAGTGTAGAGTAAAGAGGCAAGTAGAGTATAGTAAAGAGTAGAGTATAGTAAAGAGTAGAGTATAGTAAAGAGTAAAGAGTCAAGTAGAGTAAAGAGTAGAGTAAAGTGTAGAGTAAAGAGGCAAGTAGAGTATAGTAAAGAGTAGAGTATAGTAAAGAGTAGAGTATAGTAAAGAGTAAAGAGCAGAGTAAAGAGTAAAGTAGAGTAAAGAGTAGAGTAAAGCGTAGAGTAAAGAGTAAAGTAGAGTATAGTATAGTAAAGAGTAGAGTAAAGAGTAAAGTAGAGTATAGTAGAGTAAAGAGTAGAGTAAAGAGTAAAGTAGAGTAAAGAGTAAAGTAGAGTATAGTAGAGTAAAGGGTAAAGAGTAAAGTATAGTAAAGAGTAGAGTAGAGTAAAGTAGAGTAAAGAGTAAAGATTAGAGTAAAGAGTAGAGTAGAGTATAGTAAAGAGTAGAGTAGAGTAGAGTAAAGAGTAGAGTAAAGAGTAAAGTGTAGAGTAAAGAGTAAAGTAGAGTAAAGAGTAGAGTAAAGTGTAGAGTAAAGAGTAAAGTAGAGTAAAGAGTAGAGTAAAGAGTCAAGTAGAGTAAAGAGTAGAGTAAAGAGTCAAGTAGAGTAAAGAGTAGAGTAAAGAGTCAAGTAGAGTAAAGAGTCAAGTAGAGTAAATAGTAGAGTAAAGAGTAGAGTAAAGAGTAAAGTAGAGTATAGTAAAGAGTAGAGTAAAGAGTAGAGTAAAGAGTCAAGTAGAGTAAAGAGTAGATTAAAGAGTAGAGTAAAGAGTAAAGTAGAGTATAGTAAAGAGTAGAGTAAAGAGTAGAGTAAAGAGTCAAGTAGAGTAAAGAGTAGAGTAAAGTGTAGAGTAAAGAGTCAAGTAGAGTAAAGAGTAGAGTAAAGTGTAGAGTAAAGAGTAAAGTAGAGTATAGTAAAGAGTAAAGAGTAGAGTAAAGAGTAGAGTAAATTTCAAGTATAGTAAAGAGTAGAGTAAAGAGTCAAGTAGAGTAAAGAGTAGAGTAAAGTGTAGAGTAAAGAGTAAAGTAGAGTAGAGTAAAGAGTAAAGTGTAGAGTAAAGAGTAGAGTAAAGAGTATAGTAAAGAGTCAAGAGTAGAGTATAGTAAAGAGTAAAGTAGAGTATAGTATAGTAAAGAGTAGAGTAAAGTGTAGAGTAAAGAGTCAAGTAGAGTATAGTAAAGAGTAAAGTAGAGTATAGTATAGTAAAGAGTAGAGTAAAGTGTAGAGTAAAGAGTAAAGTAGAGTAGAGTAGAGTAAAGAGTAAAGTAGAGTAAAGAGTAGAGTAAAGTGTAGAGTAAAGAGTAGAGTATAGTAAAGAGCAAAGTAGAGTATAGTATAGTAAAGAGTAGAGTAAAGTGTAGAGTATAGTAAAGAGTAAAGAGTAGAGTAAAGAGTAGAGTAAAGTGTAGAGTAAAGAGTAAAGTAGAGTATAGTAAAGAGTAGAGTATAGTAAAGAGTAGAGTATAGTACAGAGTAGAGTAGAGTATAGTAAAGAGTAGAGTAGAGTATAGTAAAGAGTAGAGTAGAGTATAGTAAAGTAAAGAGTAGAGTAAAGAAGAGTAAAGAGTCAAGTAGAGTAAAGAGTAGAGTAAAGAGCAGAGTAAAATAATGAGTAGACTAAAGTGAAGAGTAGAGTAAAGACAGTATAAACAGTATAGCAAAGAGTAAATCAAATCAAATTTTATTTGTCACATACACATGGTTAGCAGATGTTAATGCGAGTGTAGCGAAATGCTTGTGCTTCTAGTTCCGACAATGCAGTAATAACCAACAAGTAATCTAGCTAACAATTCCAAAACTACTACCTTATAGACACAAGTGTAAGGGGATAAAGAATATGTACATAAAGATAAATGAATGAGTGATGGTACAGGGCGGCATAGGCAAGATGCAGTAGATGGTATCGAGTACAGTATATACATATGAGATGAGTATGTAAACAAAGTGGCATAGTTAAAGTGGCTAGTGATACATGTATTACATAAAGATGCAGTAGATGATATAGAGTACAGTATATACGTATACATATGAGATTAATAATGTAGGGTATGTAAACATTATATTAGGTAGCATTATTTAAAGTGGCTAGTGATATATTTTACATCATTTCCCAACAATTCCCATTATTAAAGTGGCTGGAGTTGAGTCAGTGTGTTGGCAGCAGCCACTCAATGTTAGTGGTGGCTGTTTAACAGTCTGATGGACTTGAGATAGAAGCTGTTTTTCAGTCTCTCGGTCCCAGCTTTGATGCACCTGTACTGACCTCGCCTTCTGGATGATAGCGGGGTGAAAAAGGCAGTGGCTCGGGTGGTTGTTGTCCTTGATGATCTTTATGGCCTTCCTGTGACATCGGGTGGTGTAGGTGTCCTGGAGGGCAGGTAGTTTGCCCCCGATGATGCGTTGTGCAGACCTCACTGCCCTCTGGAGAGCCTTACGGTTGTGGGCGGAGAAGTTGCCGTACCAGGCGGTGATACAGCCCGACAGGATGCTCTCGATTGTGCATCTGTAGAAGTTTGTGAGTGCTTTTGGTGACAAGCCAAATTTCTTCACCCTCCTGAGGTTGAAGAGGCGCTGCTGCACCTTCTTCACGATGCTGTCTGTGTGGGTGGACCAATTCAGTTTGTCTGTGATGTGTACGCCGAGGAACTTAAAACTTACTATCCTCTCCACTACTGTTCCATCGAAGTGGATAGGGGGGTGTTCCCTGTGCTGTTTCCTGAAGTCCACAATCATCTCCTTAGTTTTGTTGACGTTGAGGTTGAGGTTATTTTCCTGACACCACACTCCGAGGGCCCTCACCTCCTCCCTGTAGGCCGCTAACTGATATATAAAGCAAGCATAGATGCTATGCAAACTGATATATAAAGCAAGCATAGATGCTATGCTAACTGATATATAAAGCAACAATAGATGCTATGCTAACTGATATATAAAGCAACAATAGATGCTATGATAACTGATATATAAAGCAACAATAGATGCTATGCTAACTGATATATAAAGCAACAATATATGCTATGCTAACTGATATATAAAGCAACAATAGATGCTATGCTAACTGATATATAAAGCAACAATAGATGCTATGCTAACTGATATATAAAGCAACAATAGATGCTATGCTAACTGATATATAAAGCAACAATAGATGCTATGCTAACTGATATCCGGACGACGCAGGGCTAACTGTGAGCCGCCCTATGGGACTCGATGTCACGGCCGGCTTAGACACTGGGATCGAGCCCAAGGCTGTCGTAACGCATCAACACTGCGATGCAGTGCCTTAGACGGAGGCCAAATCTACCATTTTCAACCTGTATTACGGGATGACAGGGGCTGTGAGTGTAAAGGATTGCTTGCCTTTATTTTTAACCAGATAAGTTAAGGTAGTATACCTCTATCTCTCTGAGGAGCTCAGACTGTCCACAGGTCTCCAGGTCTTCCAGTGCCTGACACCAGAAACTGTCCTCATGGTCGAGCATGATGGCGTCACTGTGAGGCTGGCTGGTGTATCTGTATCAACGACCACAGAAAAGTACAGGTGTTAGATGTTACATGCTAGATGTAACACGATGCAGTCACTATGAGGGCTGGCAGGGTAGCCTAGTGGTTAGAGCGTTGGACTAGTAACTGGAAGGTTGCAAGTTCAAACCTGCCCCTGAACAGGCAGTTAACCCACTGTTCCTAGACCAGTTAACCCACTGTTCCTAGGCCAGTTAACCCACTGTTCCTAGACCAGTTAACCCACTGTTCTTAAACCAGTTAACCCACTGTTCCTAGACCGTAATTAAAAACAAGAATTTGTTCTTAACTGACTTGCCTTGTTAAATAAAAATGAGGCTTTGGTATCTGTATCAACGACCACAGGAAAGTACAGGTGTTACATGCTAGATGAACAGTACATCACGATGCCGTCACTATGAGGCTGGCTGGTGTATTGTTTGGATTGTTAGGAGCCCTAATCTATTTTTTTCAGAAGGGGAGGGGGGAGGGGAGGGAATGAGGAGAGGGGAGGGAATGAGGAGAGGGGAGGGGAGGGGAGGGAATGAGGAGAGGGGAGGGGAGGGAACTCTTCCCGGGGTCCACAAAAAAAAACACAAAACTTGACAATTAACAAAAAAAAAACACTGATAGACAAGGACAGTCACACACATTTAAAATACAACTATATACCAACAATACAACAAAAAAAGAAGGTGTTGTGTGAGTAAAAAAAATGATGTGTGTGTAACTGTGGCAACACAATAAAGAATCAGAATACGTGTTACATTTAGCAGTACATGAAGCTGTCATTGGCCCCCACAGCTCAACAACAGACATTTAACAACAGCTGATGTCACGGCAAAACGACATGTGCAAGTTATTTTATTCTGGTGAGACAGAGCGAAGAGGGGAGGGGAGGGGAGGGGGGAGGGGAGGGAATGAGAGGGGAGGGGAGGGGAGGGGAGGGGAGGGGAGGGAATGAGGAGAGGGGAGGGGAGGGGAGGGAATGAGGAGAGGGGAGGGGAGGGGAGGGAATGAGGAGAGGGGAGGGGAGGGGAGGGGAGGGGAGGGGAGGGGAGGGGAGGGGAGGGGAGGAGAGTTGTGTATAGTACAGTATGTATGAGAGAAGAGCAGTACATGAAACCCTACAGTATGTATGAGAGGAGAGCAGTACATGAAACCCTACAGTATGTATGAGAGGAGAGCAGTACATGAAACCCTATTAGTATGTATGCGAGGAGAGCAGTACATGAAACCCTACAGTATGTATGAGAGGAGAGCAGTACATGAAACCCTACAGTATGTATGAGGAGAGCAGTACATGAAACCCTACAGTATGTATGAGAGGAGAGCAGTACTTGGAACCCCACAGTATGTATGAGAGGAGAGCAGTACATGAAACCCTACAGTATGTATGAGAGGAGAGCAGTACATGAAACCCTACAGTATGTATGAGAGGAGAGCAGTACATGAAACCCTACAGTATGTATGAGAGGAGAGCAGTACATGAAACCCTACAGTATGTACGAGAGGAGAGCAGTACATGAAACCCTACAGTATGTATGAGAGGAGAGCAGTACTTGGAACCCTACAGTATGTATGAGAGGAGAGCAGTACCTGAAACCCTACAGTATGTATGAGAGGAGAGCAGTACATGAAACCCTACAGTATGTATGAGAGGAGAGCAGTACATGAAACCCTACAGTATGTATGAGAGGAGAGCAGTACATGAAACCCTACAGTATGTATGAGAGGAGAGCAGTACATGAAACCCTACAGTATGTATGAGGAGAGCAGTACATGAAACCCTACAGTATGTATGAGAGGAGAGCAGTACATGAAACCCTACAGTATGTATGAGAGGAGAGCAGTACATGAAACCCTACAGTATGTCTGAGAGGAGAGCAGTACATGAAACCCTACAGTATGTATGAGAGGAGAGCAGTACATGAAACCCTACAGTATGTATGAGAGGAGAGCAGTACATGAAACCCTACAGTATGTATGAGAGGAGAGCAGTACATGAAACCCTACAGTATGTATGAGAGGAGAGCAGTACATGAAACCCTACAGTATGTATGAGAGGAGAGCAGTACATGAAACCCTACAGTATGTACGAGAGGAGAGCAGTACATGAAACCCTACAGTATGTATGAGAGGAGAGCAGTACTTGGAACCCTACAGTATGTATGAGAGGAGAGCAGTACCTGAAACCCTACAGTATGTATGAGAGGAGAGCAGTACATGAAACCCTACAGTATGTATGAGAGGAGAGCAGTACATGAAACCCTACAGTATGTATGAGAGGAGAGCAGTACATGAAACCCTACAGTATGTATGAGAGGAGAGCAGTACATGAAACCCTACAGTATGTATGAGGAGAGCAGTACATGAAACCCTACAGTATGTATGAGAGGAGAGCAGTACATGAAACCCTACAGTATGTATGAGAGGAGAGCAGTACATGAAACCCTACAGTATGTCTGAGAGGAGAGCAGTACATGAAACCCTACAGTATGTATGAGAGGAGAGCAGTACATGAAACCCTACAGTATGTATGAGAGGAGAGCAGTACATGAAACCCTACAGTATGTATGAGAGGAGAGCAGTACTTGGACATGAAACCCTACAGTATGTATGAAACCCTACAGTATGTATGAGAGCAGTACATGAAACCCTACAGTATGTATGAGAGGAGAGCAGTACATGAAACCCTACAGTATGTATGAGGAGAGCTGAGATGAGAGCAGTACATGAAACCCTACAGTATGTATGAGAGGAGAGCAGTACATGAAACCCTACAGTATGTATGAGAGGAGAGCAGGACATATGTAAACCCCCTACAGTATGTATGAGAGGAGAGCAGTACATGAAACCCTACAGGCAAATAAACACACAACCTGGTGGAAGAGCAGTTCATAGCTGTGACACTGAACACCTGAGTCGAGAGAGAGAACAGCGAGAGGAGAGAGGCAGCAGAGAGAGAGAGCAAGAGAGAGAGAGAGCGAGAGAGAGAGAGAGAGAGAGAGAGAGAGAGAGAGAG
>NW_027258809.1:0-52993 GCF_045791955.1 Oncorhynchus clarkii lewisi | reverse complement strand
CTGCTGTCATGGCAGGTACTAATGGGGATCCATAATAAACCACAGGAAGAGTAGCTGCTGTCTTGGCAGGTACTAATGGGGATACATAATAAACCCCAGGAAGAGTAGCTGCTGTCATGGCAGGTACTAATGGGGATCCATAATAAACCCCAGGAAGAGTAGCTGCTGTCTTGGCAGGTACTAATGGGGATACATAATAAACCCCAGGAAGAGTAGCTGCTGTCATGGCAGGTACTAATGGGGATCCATAATAAACCCCAGGAAGAGTAGTTGCTTTCTTGGCAGGTACTAATGGGGATCCATAATAAACCCCAGGAAGAGTAGTTGCTTTCTTGGCAGGTACTAATGGGGATCCATTATAAACCCCAGGAAGAGTAGTTGCTTTCTTGGCAGGTACTAATGGGGATCCATAATAAACCCCAGGAAGAGTAGCTGCTGCCTTGGCAGGTACTAATGGGGATCCATAATAAACCCCAGGAAGAGTAGCTGCTGTCTTGGCAGGTACTAATGGGGATCCATAATAAACCCCAGGAAGAGTAGCTGCTGTCTTGGCAGGTACTAATGGGGATCCATAATAAACCCCAGGAAGAGTAGCTGCTGCCTTGGCAGGTACTAATGGGGATACATAATAAACCCCAGGAAGAGTAGTTGCTTTCTTGGCAGGTACTAATGGGGATCCATAATAAACCCCAGGAAGAGTAGCTGCTGCCTTGGCAGGTACTAATGGGGATCCATAATAAACCCCAGGAAGAGTAGTTGCTTTCTTGGCAGGTACTAATGGGGATCCATAATAAACCCCAGGAAGAGTAGTTGCTTTCTTGGCAGGTACTAATGGGGATCCATAATAAACCCCAGGAAGAGTAGTTGCTTTCTTGGCAGGTACTAATGGGGATCCATAATAAACCCCAGGAAGAGTAGCTGCTGCCTTGGCAGGTACTAATGGGGATCCATAATAAACCCCAGGAAGAGTAGTTGCTTTCTTGGCAGGTACTAATGGGGATCCATAATAAACCCCAGGAAGAGTAGTTGCTTTCTTGGCAGGTACTAATGGGGATCCATAATAAACCCCAGGAAGAGTAGCTGCTGTCATGGCAGGTACTAATGGGGATCCATAATAAACCACAGGAAGAGTAGCTGCTGTCTTGGCAGGTACTAATGGGGATACATAATAAACCCCAGGAAGAGTAGCTGCTGTCATGGCAGGTACTAATGGGGATCCATAATAAACCCCAGGAAGAGTAGCTGCTGTCTTGGCAGGTACTAATGGGGATCCATAATAAACCCCAGGAAGAGTAGTTGCTTTCTTGGCAGGTACTAATGGGGATCCATTATAAACCCCAGGAAGAGTAGTTGCTGTCTTGGCAGGTACTAATGGGGATCCATAATAAACCCCAGGAAGAGTAGTTGCTTTCTTGGCAGGTACTAATGGGGATCCATTATAAACCCCAGGAAGAGTAGCTGCTGCCTTGGCAGGTACTAATGGGGATCCATAATAAACCCCAGGAAGAGTAGCTGCTGCCTTGGCAGGTACTAATGGGGATCCATAATAAACCCCAGGAAGAGTAGTTGCTTTCTTGGCAGGTACTAATGGGGATCCATAATAAACCCCAGGAAGAGTAGTTGCTTTCTTGGCAGGTACTAATGGGGATCCATAATAAATACAAAAATACAAATATCTAGTGGAAACTTCATAAAAAACAGCTGTCGTTGGAAACTCTGAGGGCCCGCAATAGGCTAGTTGAAACAATGTTTCAAGTTACATAGCGACAGCTTCAGGCCGGACCCAGTGATGATTTGATACAATATACAGTAGCTCAGGTCAAGACTGATAGAAAGGAAGAGTAGAGAGATGAATGTGATTGAAAGAACCAGAATTTTCATCAGGATATTTTCTACTGTTTTTATTTGTCGGCTTCAGGCCTACGTATTTAACGTAGTTGATGACAGAAGTTGTAGGTCTACTGCTCTCATTTCTTTAGCCGCCAACGGATCACAGTATATTAACGTGTCCATATGGCAGAGGCTGGTGCTCTCGTCATAGTTACATTTTTACTTCAGACTTTGATGATTAACCACGAGACAATTATTTTGACAAACAAAAACGTTATTATTGAAATTAAACTGTTCCACAAAAACGTGCATTATAAAAAATAATTATAACTGGCACGCAGATCGGTAAATTGTAAGCTTCCCCAGACTTGAAAAACACATTGTCTGCCTTTGGTCTTTACTACTAGACATATTAACAGGTGCTGGCACACAGGAGGTGCTGTGAAAAAACGTGCCCGCCTATGGAAATGAAAAGCCCGTCCAACTTATCCATCCTGGCGCCTGTCCCTGACTATCTGTACACCTGTCTTTGTCTCCAACACTCATGGGATATTTATCAAAGGTGCTCTAAATGCACAAACACATCCACAGTGGCCAACATAGCTGAGTTCTAGGAGAATCACGGTGAATCTGTTGAGAAAGCCTCATTGCTACAGTTCAGAAAACATTTTAACTGACTTTTTTTTACACCAACTTTGAGTTCCTGCCATTCCTTTTTTTTTAGATCAACGGATTTACATGGACTTATATTGCTTCTTTTTTTTTTTTTGGTTCTGAAAATGCTAATATTAGCACGATCAAATCAAAGTGTATTCGATACAGGATACAGCAGGTGTAAATGGTACAGTGAAATGCTAACTTTCAAACTCTCCTCAACAGCGCAGACCAAATATCAATATCAATAGTTGAAAGTCCCATAGTTAAGTCAAAGTAGAAGCAAAATCCCAAATATAACAGGCTAGTAATACACAGTAGTAATACATCCGGTTGTGGTAGAATATATACAACAACACAACATACAGTTTAAACGATATTAGACAAATTAGTTGGCTAGTTTAACAAAAGCATAGAGTTTGATTTGCAGTCAGTTCTTAGACTGCTTTCAATTAAGGAAGCAAATATCTAAAGATGTACTTTCCCTGAACTCGCCCCTTTAAGCGGTTGTCTGTTTGTCTCCGGGAGATGATGACAGCAGTACTGTAGTGACATTGGGGTTCAATTTACTACTACATGGACCTTCACGCGGCAGGGTAGCCTAGTGGTTAGAGCGTTGGACTAGTAACCGGAAGGTTGCAAGTTCAAATCCCCGAGCTGACAAGGTACAAATCTGGCCTTCTGCCCCTGAACAGGCAGTTAACCCGCTGTTCCTAGGCCATCATTGAAAATAAGAATTTGTTCTTAACTGACTTGCCTAGTTAAATAAAAGTAAAAAACAATAGACTTTTGAAAGCTTTTATCATCATCACAGAGCTTTTCTGCTCTGTCTACAGACACCAGCTCTCGGGACTGGAAAGGCAACATTTCATGGGCTGAGTGGGATCCATTGTAATCTGCACTGTACATGTCCAAGAATACTTCCCTTGTATTCTTACTACCAACAATAGCACTGTGCACCAGGGTTGGTGTCAGTTTGAGGAAGGGAACTGAAATTCCAATTCAATAATTGAAAAAAAAAAGTGCTTTTATTTTCACTGACTTCTCAGTGTATCGAAGATAATATTGATTCCAAATGTTTATCCAATCACTTTCTGAATTTACTGCAATTGAACTTGAACCCAGCCCTGCTGTGCATGCTTAATACTCAGTTTTCTCCACAGTGAAATGGTATGTGCAGCGTACAGCCAGTGAGAGGTGTCAGCCTGTGTCATCAATGCTGTTAGGCCACATGAAGCACTGGATGACATCATTCACACAGGTAGTCTCGAGTCCAACGATCAGTTAGTTACGCAACACATTTTTCACCCGTGAGCTTGTGTGTCTCTCCGATCCATGTAGCTTATCTGTAGAACAACGCAGTCTGTTTTTATAGAGGAAAATGAGAGATTGATGCATTCCATAAGTGTAGGTATAACTCGCCAGCTTTTATTTTACTGTCACTTTAATGACATTGTCTGTCTACTCTGTTTATAGGCCCTCAGAATGTCACTCACAGGATAACTCCCAAAGCGCTCACTACCATGTCACGTGTGTGTGTGTGTGTGTGTGTGTGTGTGTGTGTGTGTGTGTGTGTGTGTGTGTGTGTGTGTGTGTGTGTGTGTGTGTGTGTGTGTGTGTGTATTTGTCAGTGCGCAAGTGATCTATTATATGAAGCTGAATTCTTTCCACCCTAACAACATTGTACATTTTGCAGTTTCACATGTGAAATAGCTGTTTTTGAAAGAAAAACATCAAATTGATCAGAAATACAGTGTAGACATTGTTAATGTTGTAAATGACTATTGTAGTTGGAAACGGCAGATTTTTAATGGAATATCTATATAGGCGTACAGAGGCCCATTATCAGCAATCATCACTCCTGTTTTCCAATGGCACATTGTGTTAGCTAATCCAAGTCAATCACTTTAAAAGACTAATTGATCATTTGAAAACCCTTTTGCAATTATATTAGCACAGCTGAAAACGGTTGTGCTGATTAAGGAAGCAATAAAACTTGCCTTCTTTAGACTAGTTGAGTGTCTGCCCTATCAGCATTTGTGGGTTCGATTACAGGCTCAAAATGGCCAGAAACAAATAACTTTCTTCTGAAACTTGTCAGTCCATTCTTATTCTGAGAAATGAATTCTATTTCATGTAAGAAATTGCCAAGAAACTGAAGATCTCGTACAACTCTCTAACA
Source organism: Oncorhynchus clarkii lewisi (assembly GCF_045791955.1). Lineage (NCBI taxonomy): Eukaryota > Metazoa > Chordata > Actinopteri > Salmoniformes > Salmonidae > Oncorhynchus > Oncorhynchus clarkii. The sequence goes on along the minus strand of NW_027258809.1, from coordinate 48,327 downwards.
CTAACCCCAGAATAGAAGGAGGAGTGGGAGGCCCCGGTGCACAACTGAGAAAGAGGACAAGGACATTAGAGTGTCTAGTTTGAGATACAGATGCCTCACAAGTCCTCAATTTGCAGCTTCATTAAATAGTACCAGCAAAACACCTGTCTCAACATCAACAACGAAGAGGCGACTCCGGGATGCTGCAAAGTTGCAAAGAAAAAGCCATATCTCAGACTGGCCAATAAAAATAAAAGATTAAGATGGGCAAAAAAAACACAGACATTGGACAGAGGAAGATTGGGAAAAAGTGTTATGGACAGACAAATCTAAGTTTGAGGTGTTCGGCTCACAAAGTAAAACATCGTGAAAAAAGGAAAATAAAAAATGAAAGGATGCTGGAGGAGTTCTTGACGCCATCTGTCAAGCATGGTGGAGGCAATCTGATGGTCTAGGGTTGCTTTGGTGCTAGTAAAGTGGGAGATTTGTACAGAGTAAAAGGGATCTTGAAGAAGGAAGGCTATCACTCCATTTTGCAACTCCATGCCATACCCTGTGGACGGCGCTTAACTGGAGCCAATTTCTTCCTACAACAGGACATAGACCCAGAGCACATCTCTAAACTACGCAATAACTATTTAGGGAAGAAGCAGTCAGCTGGTATTCTGTCTATACTGGAGTGGTCAGCACAGTCACCGGATCTCAACCCTATTGAGCTGTTGTGGGAGCAGCTTGACCGTATGGTACGTAAGAAGTGCCCATCAAGCCAATCCAACTTGTGGGAGGTGCTTCAGGAAGCATGGGGTGAAATCTTTTCAGATTACCTCAACAAATTGATAACTAGAATGCCAAAGGTCTGCAAGGATGTAATTGCTGCAAATGGAGGATTCTTTGACGAAAGCAAAGTTTGAAGGACACAATTATTATTTCAATGAAAAATCATTATTTATAATCTTGTCAACGTCTTGACTATATTTCCTATTGATTTTGCAACTAATTTCATGTATGTTTTTATGGAAAACAAGGACATTTCTAAGTGACCCCAAACGTTTGAGCGGTAGTGTATAACCAGCTTTATGACTTACATTTTAGTTATTTAGCAGACGCTCTTATCTAGAGCGACTTACAGAAATAATTAGGGTTAAGTGCCTTGCTCAAGGGCACATCGACAGATATGTACTTTGTCGGCTCAGGTATTTGAATCCGCCCTCTATTTAATCAGTTTTGAATTCAGTCTGTAACACTACAAAATGTGGAATAAGTTAAGGGGTATGAACACTTTCTGAAGGCAGCTTTATGACTTAAAAATGCACACCTGAACCAGTCTTTTATTTTCAACCTGATCCACCTGATCCCCCTGATCATCCTGATCCCCCTGATCAACCTGATCCACCTGATCAACCTGATCCCCCTGATCAACCTGATCCCACTTATACACCTCACTGTCTCTTCAAAATATATCAATGCCGGTTTTACTTCTGTTTATTCCCCTTTCTCTCCCCAGTGTGCATAGACATTGGTCTACATACATGAAGTGTCTCGGAGTAGTGCTGATCTAGGATCAGGTCCTGTCAATATAATTTTATTCATTAGGATCTAAAAGGCAAAAGCGTTCCGTGGTTGTGACTTTCCCTCAGACCAAGGCCAAGTCAACCTACACAACCACAACCACACACACACACACACACACACACACACACACACACACACACACACACACACACACACACACACACACACACACACAAAAACACACACACACACACACACACACACACACACACACACACACACACACACACACACACACACACACACACACACACACACACACACACACTCACACACTCACACACACTCCATGTGCTGGACATGAGTCATTTGTTTATACAATTACAATAGAAGTCTTTTAGACAGGATTTTAATGCATTGTGGTGGAGGTTCCTTTAGGAAAATGTTGAGGAAGTATAACCCCTTGTCAGGAGACTCATTAAGAATGAGGTTTAGATTGTTATAAACAATACTCATTAAGAATGAGATTTAGATTGTTATAAACAAGACTCATTAAGAATGAGGTTTAGACTGTTATAAACAGGACTCATTAAGAATGAGGTTTAGATTGTTATAAACAAGACTCATTAAGAATGAGGTTTAGACTGTTATAAACAGGACTCATTAAGAATGAGATTTAGATTGTTATATACAAGACTCATTAAGACTGAGGTTTAGGCTGTAAACACACCAGACACAGCCTCCCTGCATTCCTCAGTGATACACCGTGTGTTTGGTTCTATGCCGGGTCAGTCTGTTAAGAACCATAGCTATAAAAGACTATATTACTATGGGGTGTCAGTTAGCCTAGTGGTTGGACTAGTAACCGAAAGGTTGCATGATCGAATCCCTGAGCTAATAAGGTAAAAATCTGTCGTTCTACCCCTGAACAAGGCAGCTAACCCACTGTTCCTGAATCTGGGACTAACCCACTGTTCCTGAATCTGGGACTAACCCACTGTTCCTGAACTAACCTACTGTTCCTGGATATGGGACTAACCTACTGTTCCTGAATCTGGGACTTACCGTAGTGTTTCAAGTGAATGCTTGTTTTTGTTTGACTCTCTGGGAAAATATTCATATTTTGATGGACAGACAACTTGTAAAATGATAAAACCCTTAATTAGATTCAGCCTTGATCAGATTCTCGATCAGATTCAGCCTTGATCAAATTCAGAAACTCTTGGCCATCCACCATGATAAACTACTAGGCCCTATACGGTTACTTCAATTATGTTCTGCTGCTCTCTGTCTCTGACCAAAACGACGCCCTATTCACTAGGTCAAAAGATGTGCACTACATAGGGAATAGGGTGTCGGGATGCAGGCTCTGTGTGATGTACTGCACAGTGATGTACTGCACAGTGATGTACTGCACAGTTATTTACTGCACAGTGATGTACTGCATGGTGATTTACTGCACAGTGATGTACTGCACAGTGATGTACTGCACAGTGATGTACTGCCCAGTGATGTACTTCCCGGTGATGTACTGCATGGTGATGTACTGCACAGTGAAGTACTGCACAGTGATGTACTGCACAGTGATGTACTGCACGGTGATGTACTGCACAGTGATGTACTGCACGGTGATGTACTGCCCAGTGATGTACTGCACAGTGATGTACTGCACGGTGATGTACTGCACGGTGATGTACTGCACAGTGATGTACTGCACAGTGATGTACTGCTTTTGTTTATAGGGCTGTATATTTGTCAGTTAAATAATACTGTATATATCTGTCTGTGCAGTATATGTCTGTCTGTGCAGTATATGTCTGTCTGTGCAGTATATGTCTGTCTGTGCAGTATATGTCTGTCTGTGCAGTATATATCTGTCTGTGCAGTATATGCCTGTCTGTGCAGTATATGCCTGTCTGTGCAGTATATGCCTGGCTGTGCAGTATATGCCTGTCTGTGCAGTATATGCCTGTCTGTGCAGTATATGCCTGTCTGTGCAGTATATGCCTGTCTGTGCAGTATATGCCTGTCTGTGCAGTATATGCCTGTCTGTGCAGTATATGCCTGTCTGTGCAATATATGGCTGTAAACAAGACTCCTTTTTCATCAACCTCACTCCTCACGTCACCAGTGGGTTGCTTCATGGTCCTTCGCTGAATCCTAAAGGCCTCATACAGACTCTGTGAATCTATTGGAATATTGACTACAGCTTTTGCTGTCTCAGTGGACCATTACTCAGTGCTGGTCTTCCGGGGCAAAAACCTGACGTAATTTAAAATCAACGTACGTTTTTGGTTAATACAGTTTAAGTTGTCAACAAACAAAAATAAACCAACGCTTGAAATCCTGATGTTGATTTGTGGTTGAAATCTAAGCATTTTTTCAACCAGAAATTGCATAGATGTTCAACATCAGTATGTTGAAAAGGTATGAGAGATGATGTTCATAAAACCTTTGTTCAACGTATTTATGCCTGGTGGGAGAACATCTATGAACTCTTGTCCTATATATCTTGGTCTCTCTGGTGTCAGTCTGGCTCCTCTCAAAGCTCAAAATCTGGGGTTCGGGGTTTTTCTCACCACTTTTGGTGTTACCCAATACTTTGTTTTGTGCTTGGACCTTTGTTAATCGTTCCTAGTGAAAAGCTTGCCAAGCGTAGTGAAAAACTTGAGCCGAATTAAATTGAATTGATGTTTAGCCTGAGGTTATAGGTTCATAGTCTGGAAGTTGTCTTTGTGTTTTGACCCCAGACAGACTGTCTGGTCACATTGATCTGACGTTATACAGTGGGGAGAACAAGTATTTGATACACTGCCGATTTTGCAGGTTTTCCTACTTACAAAGCATGTAGAGGTCTGTAATTTTTACTATAGGTACACTTCAACTGTAAGAGACAAAAATCCAGAAAATTACATTGTATGATTTTTAAGTAGTTAATTTGCATTTTATTGCATGACATAAGTATTTGATCACCTACCAACCAGTAAGAATTCCGGCTCTCACAGACCTGTTAGTTTTTCTTTAAGAAGCCCTCCTGCTCTCCACTCATTACCAGTATTAACTGCACCTGTTTGTACTCGTTACCTGTATAAAAGACACCTGTCCAAACACTCAATCAAACAGACTCCAACCTCTCCACAATGGCCAAGAGCAGAGAGCTGTGTGAGGACATCATGGATAAAATTGTAGACCTGCATAAGGCTGGGATGGGCTACAGGACAATAGGCAAGCAGCTTGGTGAGAAGGCAACAACTGTTGGCGCAATTATTAGAAAATGGTAGAAGTTCAAGATGACGGTCAGTCACCCTCGGTCTAGGGCTCCATGCAAGATATCACCTCGTGGGGCATCAATGATCATGAGGAAGGTGAGGGATCAGCCCAGAACTACACGGCAGGACCTGGTCAATGACCTGAAGAGAGCTGGGACCACAGTCTCAAAGAAAACCATTAGTAACACACTACACCGTCATGGATTAAAATCCTGCAGTGCACGCAAGGTCCCCTGCTCAAGCCAGCGCATGTCCAGGCCCGTCTGAAGTTTGCCAATGATCATCTGGATGATCCAGAGGAGGAATGGGAGAAGGTCATGTGGTCTTATGAGACAAAAATTGTTTGGAGGAAGAAGAAGGATGAGTACAACCCCAAGAACACCATCCCAACCGTGAAGCATGGAGGTGGAAACATCATTCTTTGGGAATGCTTTTCTGCAAAGGGGACAGGACGACTGCACCGTATTGAGGGGAGGATGGATGGGGCCATATATCGCGAGATCTTGGCCAACAACCTCCTTCACTCAGTAAGAGCATTGAAGATGGGTCGTGGCTGGGTCTTCCAGCATGACAACGACCCAAAACACACAGCCAGGGCAACTAAGGAGTGGCTCCGTAAGAGGCATCTCAAGGTCCTGGAGTGGCCTAGCCAATCTCCAGACCTGAACCCAATAGAAAATCTTTGGAGGGAGCTGAAAGTCCGTATTGCCCAGCGACAGCCCCGAAACCTGAAGGATCTGGAGAAGGTCTGTATGGAGGAGTGGGCCAAAATCCCTGCTGCAGTGTGTGCAAACCTGGTCAAGAACTACAGAAAACGTATGATCTCTGTAATTGCAAACAAAGGTTTCTGTACCAAATATTAAGTTCTGATTTTCTGATGTATCAAATACTTATGTCATGCAATAAAATGCAAATTAATTACTTAAAAATCAAAAATGATTTTCTGGATTTTTGTTTTAGATTCCGTCTCTCATAGTTGAAGTGTACCTATGATAAAAATTACAAACCTCTACATGCTTTGTAAGTAGGAAAACCTGCAAAATCGGCAGTGCATCAAATACTTGTTCTCCCCACTGTAGGTTTATAGCCTGGAAGTTGTCTTTGTGTTTTGACCCCAGACAGACTGTCTGGTAACATTGATCTGAGGTTATAGGTTTATAGCCTGGAAGCTGTCTTTGTGTTTTGACCCCAGACAGACCCGGGTCATATTAATGCTCACCTTAGACTGCTCTTTGGTCCACATCTACAGGCCATATACAGTATATTTTGAAAGTATTTTGATATGTTGAAATACCGGTATGTTTAGTCCAGCTAACTGTGATCTGGTTGAAATACATTGAGGAAAACACTGTTGTGTTAAAATCTGTATTTTCCCCAGGTCTGGTCATTGTCAGGCTTCCAAAAGGACATGTGGTGATGTTGGTCAACCTTCTTGTTCCTCTGCTGAGATATGACTGCTGTGCACGTGGGCGCCCACACGTTCACACACACACACACACACACACACACACACACACACTCTGTCTGACCTCCGTCCTCCGTAGTGTGAGCCCAGATAAAAAGAACCAGCCACAGCTCCCCACACTATTTTAAGTGCTCTTTAGATAACTCTCCACTCTGGTCTTAAAAATAGCAAAGAATCAAGTTGTTATGTGGGACTCAATCAGCCTATTAGCATGCCTTACCAGGATGCACAGGGAAAAGACAAGTGTTCTCTCACTCTCTCTCTCTCTGTCTCTGTCTCTCTCTCTCTCTCTCTCTCTCGCACGCTCTATCTCACACACACACGCACACACACACACGCACACACACACACACACACACACACGCACACACGCACACACAAACACAAACACACACATGTGGGAACAATCCCGTCCGTCAGGGGCCTTTAGTGGTGCCCTGACGTTCACTCTGGAGAGAAGGGAGTCTGTCTGTCTGCTTCAGTTTAAGGGAAAACAGCGCTCCGAAAACACTTAATTCCTGCTTCTCTTCCTAATAAGGGAGAGAGATGGCCTCAGAGTGTGTCCAACTTTCAGGAATGATGACTGCTTTCTGGGAAGGCTGTGCTGATTATGGTTTTTGCATTTAAAAAAAAAGAAAAAAAGATCTAACTGTGTAGAGAAAGAAGGAGCACAAGAAAAACAACAGGAAATGTGCAATAGAGAGAGGAGGATGGAGGTGGAGGAAGAGGAGGAAGATGATGAGGAGGAGGAGGTGGAGGAAGAGGAGGAAGATGAGGAGGAAGAGGAGGAGGTGGATGAAGAGGAGGTGGAAGAGGAGGTGGAGGAAGAGGAGGAAGAGGAGGAGGAGGAGGTGGAGGAAGAGGAGGAAGATGAGGAGGATGAGGAGGAGGTGGAGGAAGACGAGGAAGATGAGGAGGAGGAGGGGGTGGAGGAAGATGAGGAGGAAGAGGAGGAGGAGGAGATGGAGGAAGAGCAGGTGGAGGAGGAGGAGGAGGTGGAGGAAGAGGAGGAGGAGGAGGAAGAGGAGGAAGAGGAGGAGGAAGAGGAGGAGGAGGAGGAAGAGGAGGAAGAGGAGGGGGAGGAAGAGGAGGAGGAGGAAGATGAGGAGGAAGAGGAGGTGGAGGAAGAGGAGGAAGAGGAGGAGGAGGTGGTGGAAGCGGAGGAGGAGGAGGAAGAAGTGGAGGAAGAGGAGGAGGAGGAGGAAGAGGAGGAAGAGGAGGAGGAAGAGGAGGAGGAGGAGGAAGAGGAGGAAGAGGAGGAGGAGGGGGAGGAAGAGGAGGAGGAGGAGGAGGAAGATGAGGAGGAAGAGGAGGAGGAGGTGGAGGAAGTGGAGGAAGAGGAGGAAGAGGAGGAGGAGGTGGTGGATGCGGAGGAGGAGGAGGAAGAAGTGGAGGAAGATGAGGAGGAAGAGGAGGAGGAGGTGGAGGAAGCGGAGGAGGAGGAGGAGGTGGAGGAAGAGGAGGTTTGAGGAGGAGGAGGTGGAGGAAGAGGAGGAGGATGAGGAGGAAGATGAGGAGGAAGAGGAGGAGGAGGTGGAGGAAGTGGAGGAAGAGGAGGATGAGGAAGAGGAGGAAGATGAGGAGGAGGAGGAGGAAGAGGAGGAAGAGGAGGAGGTGGAGGAAGAGGAAGAGGAGGAGGAGGAGGTGGAGGAAGAGGAGGAAGAGGAGGTGGAGGAGGAGGAGGAGGAGGAAGATGAGGAGGAAGAGGAGGAGGTGGAGGAAGAGGAGGAAGATGAGGAGGAAGAGGAGGAGGAGGAGATTTAATTATTAATGAATGAAAAACCCAGTGGTCAAGTCTTTCTCTGTAGCTGGAGGGTATTAGTCTGCCAGGGTATACATTAAGGCTCTACATTCATGATTTACAGAAGGGCACATTGTCGAGGTAATTAGCATCAGGCTCCCATGGGAAAGGACACATCTCCTTGTCCACCTCTCTGACTGGGTCCTTGTCCACCACTCTGACGGGCTCCTTGTCCACCTCTCTGACTGGGCCCTTGCCCATCTCTCTGACGGGCTCCTTGTCCACCTCTCTGACTGGGCCCTTGCCCACCTCTCTGACGGGCTCCTTGTCCACCTCTCTGACTGGGCCCTTGTCCACCTCTCTGACTGGGCCCTTGCCCACCTCTCTGACGGGCTCCTTGCCCACCTCTCTGACGGGCTCCTTGTCCACCTCTCTGACGGGCTCCTTGTCCACCTCTCTGACTGGGCCCTTGCCCACCTCTCTGACGGGCTCCTTGCCCACCTCTCTGACGGGCTCCTTGCCCACCTCTCTGACGGGCTCCTTGTCCACCTCTCTGACGGGCTCCTTGTCCACCTCTCTGACTGGGCACTTGCCCACCTCTCTGACGGGCTCCTTGCCCACCTCTCTGACGGGCTCCTTGTCCACCTCTCTGACTGGGCCCTTGCCCACCTCTCTGACTGGGCCCTTGCCCACCTCTCTGACGGGCTCCTTGCCCACCTCTCTGACGGGCTCCTTGTCCACCTCTCTGACTGGGCCCTTGCCCACCTCTCTGACGGGCTCCTTGCCCACCTCTCTGACGGGCTCCTTGCCCACCTCTCTGACGGGCTCCTTGCCCACCTCTCTGACGGGCTCCTTGTCCACCTCTCTGACAGGCTCCTTGTCCACCTCTCTGACTGGGCCCTTGCCCACCTCTCTGACGGGCTCCTTGCCCACCTCTCTGACGGGCTCCTTGCCCACCTCTCTGACGGGCTCCTTGTCCACCTCTCTGACGGGCTCCTTGTCCACCTCTCTGACTGGGCACTTGCCCACCTCTCTGACGGGCTCCTTGCCCACCTCTCTGACGGGCTCCTTGTCCACCTCTCTGACTGGGCCCTTGCCCACCTCTCTGACTGGGCCCTTGCCCACCTCTCTGACGGGCTCCTTGTCCACCTCTCTGACTGGGCCCTTGCCCACCTCTCTGACGGGCTCCTTGCCCACCTCTCTGACGGGCTCCTTGCCCACCTCTCTGACGGGCTCCTTGCCCACCTCTCTGACGGGCTCCTTGTCCACCTCTCTGACGGGCTCCTTGTCCACCTCTCTGACTGGGCCCTTGCCCACCTCTCTGACGGGCTCCTTGCCCACCTCTCTGACGGGCTCCTTGTCCACCTCTCTGACTGGGCCCTTGCCCACCTCTCTGACGGGCTCCTTGTCCACCTCTCTGACTGGGCCCTTGCCCACCTCTCTGACGGGCTGCTTGTCCACCTCTCTGACTGGGCCCTTGCCCACCTCTCTGACGGGCTCCTTGTCCACCTCTCTGACTGGGCCCTTGCCCACCTCTCTGACTGGCTCCTTGTCCACCTCTCTGACTGGGCCCTTGCCCACCTCTCTGACGGGCTCCTTGTCCACCTCTCTGACTGGGCCCTTGCCCACCTCTCTGACTGGGCCCATGTCCACCTCTCTGACTGGGCCTTTGCCCACCTCTCTGACTGGGCCCTTGCCCACCTCTCTGACTGGGCCCTTGCCCACCTCTCTGACTGGGCCCTTGCCCACCTCTCTGACGGGCTCCTTGCCCACCTCTCTGACGGGCTCCTTGTCCACCTCTCTGACGGGCTCCTTGTCCACCTCTCTGACGGGCTCCTTGTCCACCTCTCTGACTGGGCCCTTGCCCACCTCTCTGACGGGCTCCTTGCCCACCTCTCTGACGGGCTCCTTGTCCACCTCTCTGACGGGCTCCTTGTCCACCTCTCTGACTGGGCCCTTGCCCACCTCTCTGACGGGCTCCTTGCCCACCTCTCTGACGGGCTCCTTGTCCACCTCTCTGACTGGGCCCTTGCCCACCTCTCTGACGGGCTCCTTGTCCACCTCTCTGACGGGCTCCTTGCCCACCTCTCTGACTGGCTCCTTGTCCACCTCTCTGACTGGGCCCTTGCCCACCTCTGACTGACAAGGAGCCCACCTCTCTGACGGGCTCCTTGTCCACCTCTCTGACTGGGCCCTTGCCCACCTCTCTGACTGGCTCCTTGTCCACCTCTCTGACTGGGCCCTTGCCCACCTCTCTGACGGGCTCCTTGTCCACCTCTCTGACTGGGCCCTTGCCCACCTCTCTGACTGGGCCCATGTCCACCTCTCTGACTGGGCCTTTGCCCACCTCTCTGACTGGGCCCTTGCCCACCTCTCTGACTGGGCCCTTGCCCACCTCTCTGACTGGGCCCTTGCCCATCTCTCTGACGGGCTCCTTGCCCACCTCTCTGACGGGCTCCTTGTCCACCTCTCTGACGGGCTCCTTGTCCACCTCTCTGACTGGGCCCTTGCCCACCTCTCTGACGGGCTCCTTGCCCATCTCTCTCACAGGCTCCTTGTCCACCTCTCTGACGGGCTCCTTGTCCACCTCTCTTACTGGGCCCTTGCCCACCTCTCTGACGGGCTCCTTGCCCACCTCTCTGACGGGCTCCTTGTCCACCTCTCTGACTGGGCCCTTGCCCATCTCTCTGACGGGCTCCTTGTCCACCTCTCTGACGGGCTCCTTGCCCACCTCTCTGACGGGCTCCTTGTCCACCTCTCTGACTGGGCCCTTGCCCACCTCTCTGACGGGCTCCTTGTCCACCTCTCTGACTGGGTCCTTGTCCACCACTCTGACGGGCTCCTTGTCCACCTCTCTGACTGGGCCCTTGCCCATCTCTCTGACGGGCTCCTTGTCCACCTCTCTGACTGGGCCCTTGCCCACCTCTCTGACGGGCTCCTTGTCCACCTCTCTGACTGGGCCCTTGCCCACCTCTCTGACGGGCTCCTTGTCCACCTCTCTGACTGGGCCCTTGCCCACCTCTCTGACGGGCTCCTTGCCCATCTCTCTGACGGGCTCCTTGTCCACCTCTCTGACGGGCTCCTTGTCCACCTCTCTGACTGGGCCCTTGCCCACCTCTCTGACGGGCTCCTTGCCCACCTCTCTGACGGGCTCCTTGCCCACCTCTCTGACGGGCTCCTTGCCCACCTCTCTGACGGGCTCCTTGTCCACCTCTCTGACGGGCTCCTTGTCCACCTCTCTGACTGGGCACTTGCCCACCTCTCTGACGGGCTCCTTGCCCACCTCTCTGACGGGCTCCTTGTCCACCTCTCTGACTGGGCCCTTGCCCACCTCTCTGACTGGGCCCTTGCCCACCTCTCTGACGGGCTCCTTGCCCACCTCTCTGACGGGCTCCTTGTCCACCTCTCTGACTGGGCCCTTGCCCACCTCTCTGACGGGCTCCTTGCCCACCTCTCTGACGGGCTCCTTGTCCACCTCTCTGACGGGCTCCTTGTCCACCTCTCTGACTGGGCCCTTGCCCACCTCTCTGACGGGCTCCTTGCCCACCTCTCTGACGGGCTCCTTGTCCACCTCTCTGACTGGGCCCTTGCCCACCTCTCTGACGGGCTCCTTGTCCACCTCTCTGACGGGCTCCTTGCCCACCTCTCTGACTGGCTCCTTGTCCACCTCTCTGACTGGGCCCTTGCCCACCTCTCTGACTGGGCCCTTGCCCACCTCTCTGACTGGGCCCTTGCCCACCTCTCTGACTGGTCCCCTGCCCACCTCTCTGACTGGGCCCTTGCCCACCTCTCTGACGGGCTCCTTGTCCACCTCTCTGACTGGGCCCTTGCCCACCTCTCTAACTGGGTCCTTGTCCACCTCTCTGACTGGGCCCTTATCCACCTCTCTGACTGGGCCCTTGCCCACCTCTCTGACTGGGCCCTTGCCCACCGCTCTGACTGGCTTCTTGTCCACCTCTCTGACTGGGCCCTTGCCCACCTCTCTGACGGGCTCCTTGTCCACCTCTCTGACTGGGCCCTTGCCCACCTCTCTGACTGGCTCCTTGTCCACCTCTCTGACTGGGCCCTTGCCCACCTCTCTGACGGGCTCCTTGTCCACCTCTCTGACTGGGCCCTTGCCCACCTCTCTGACTGGGCCCTTGCCCACCTCTCTGACGGGCTCCTTGTCCACAAGCTCTTTTTATTTCTTCCTCTCCCTTGCTGTCTATCCTGCTCCATGTTGAAAGAAATTGTGTTCACACACCCTCTTTTATATGGTGACCAATTGTGGTTACCACTGAAATCAATTAGGAAACATGAGTAGTTATGTATGTTTATCATGTATTATACATGTAATTTAGATGTGTAAACTTGACAAACATCTTATTTTAAAATCTATATGTTTACCAAGCGGTTAACCCTTAAACACAGTTGGATTAAGTGATGGTCAAATGTATTTAAAGAAATGAGAAGAGAATCATATGAAAAGTATTGTGAACATTGCATTGTGAAAGGCAGTTACTTTATATGAAAGGTGTTTCTAGATGAAACACAGATTCATTTTGGTGAAAAAAGTGTGTTGTACTTTAGTCAATTGAAAATGTGCTTCAAGTTTTGAAAAACAGCCTTTTTGATTATCTGTTTTGAATTTCATACCAAGAGTTGTGAAATGTTACTACATACTTGTGGAAATAGTACCAAGGCAAAAAAAATGGTCTCTTGTTGCAGTCAATAATGTCCTAGTATCTTCCAGGAAAACACAAACCAACACGCTTACGTGTCAGCCTCTTGGTCTTGGATAGAGCTTCTGGTTTTTAAACCTTACGCGTCAGCCTCTTGGTTTTGATCAGAGCTTCTGGTTTTTAAACCTTACGTGTCAGCCTCTTGATCTTGATCAGAGCTTCTGGTTTTTAAACCTTACGTGTCAGCCTCTTGTTCTTGGTCAGAGCTTCTGGTTTTTAAACCTTACGTGTCAGCCTCTTGGTCTTGGTCAGAGCTTCTGGTTTTTAAACCTTACGTGTCAGCCTCTTGGTCTTGGATAGAGCTTCTGGTTTTTAAACCTTACGTGTCAGCCTCTTGGTTTTGGTCAGAGCTTCTGGTTTTTAAACCTTACGTGTCAGCCTCTTGGTTTTGGTCAGAGCTTCTGGTTTTTAAACCTTACGTGTCAGCCTCTTGGTTTTGGTCAGAGCTTCTCGTTTTTAAACCTTACGTGTCAGCCTCTTGGTTTTGGTCAGAGCTTCTGGTTTTTAAACCTTACGTGTCAGCCTCTTGATCTTGGTCAGAGCTTCTGGTTTTTAAACCTTACGTGTCAGCCTCTTGGACTTGGATAGAGCTTCTGGTTTTTAAACCTTACGTGTCAGCCTCTTGGTTTTGGATAGAGCTTCTGGTTTTTAAACCTTACGTGTCAGCCTCTTGATCTTGGTCAGAGCTTCTGGTTTTTAAACCTTACGTGTCAGCCTCTTGGTCTTGGTCAGAGCTTCTGGTTTTTAAACCTTACGTGTCAGCCTCTTGGTCTTGGATAGAGCTTCTGGTTTTTAAACCTTACGTGTCAGCCTCTTGGTCTTGGATAGAGCTTCTGGTTTTTAAACCTTACGTGTCAGCCTCTTGGTTTTGGTCAGAGCTTCTGGTTTTTAAACCTTACGTGTCAGCCTCTTGATCTTGGTCAGAGCTTCTGGTTTTTAAACCTTACGTGTCAGCCTCTTGGTCTTGGTCAGAGCTTCTGGTTTTTAAACCTTACGTGTCAGCCTCTTGATCTTGGTCAGACCTTACGTGTCAGCCTCTTGATCTTGGTCAGACCTTATGTGTCACCCTCTTGGTCTTGGTCAGACCTTAGGTGTCAGCCTCTTGGCCTTGGTTAGAGCTTCTGGTTTTTAAACCTTATGTGTCAGCCTCTTGGTCTTGGTCAGAGCTTCTGGTTTTTAAACCTTACGTGTCAGCCTCTTGGTTTTGGATAGAGCTTCTGGTTTTTAAACCTTAGGGGCTGAACACATCATAGAAGCAGCATGTTGTGCTGCTGCTGTGAGAGTCTGTATACAGGTGTTAGGGAGTGGTTTGACCAGCCATTTGTCCTTTGTGTTATTCCAAAAGCCCATGAAATGTGCTCTGGCACAACCTGTCAGGCCTGGCATCCATGGGACCGCGCCCCGCTTTTCTGTCTGTCTGTCTGTCTGTCTGTCTGTCTGTCTGTCTGTCTGTGTTTGTCTGAGGGTGCACCCATATGGGGTGTGTTTGTGTATGGGAGAATTAAGTATTTACAGCCTCGTCCAGGCAAGGCGTAAAACACATTATTTTTATGGGGTTACACACATAAATAGAGCTTGTGTGAAATGTCTCCCCCATAAAACTCAGTCAAAGACAGGAGGGGAGTGGCATGTATACAATGCATCACAGTGAGGGGAAGTGGTTGGGGGAACCTCCAGAGCACCTCCAGAGCGCCTGCACAACCTCTGTTCTCTCACCACCAAACTGCCTCCATCCCTGGGGAAGAGGAGGAGGCACGCTCCCCTTCACCCGATCTCTCCTGGCTCTGTCCTCATTCTAATCTCCCACAGTAAATCTAACACTGGGCTTTATTGTTCAACATTTTCTGCTCTGTGGAGATTGATACCATTTCATGGCACAGTGTTGGAGTCATCCGTCAGTGTCGGAGTCATCCGTCAGTGTCAGTGTTGGAGTCATCCATCAGTGTTGGAGTCATCCATCAGTGTTGGAGTCATGTGTCAGTGTCAGAGTCCTCTGTCTGTGTTGGAGTCATCCATCAGTGTTGGAGTCATCCATCAGTGTTGGAGTCATCCATTAGTGTTGTAGTCGTCCATCAGTGTTGGAGTCGTCCATCAGTGTTGGAGTCATCCATCAGTGTTGGAGTCATCCGTCAGTGTCAGTGTTGGCGTCATCCAACACTGTTGGCGTCATCCATCAATGTTGGCATCATCCAACACTGTTGGAGTCATCCGTCAGTGTCTGTGTTGGCGTCATCCATCACTGTTAGAGTCATCCATCAGTGTTGGAGTCGTCCGTCAGTGTTGGAGTCATCCGTCCGTGTTGGAGTCATCCGTCAGTGTTGGAGTCATCCATCACTGTTGGATTCATCCGTCAGTGTCCGTGTTGGCGTTATCCATCACTGTTGGAGTCATCCGTCAGTGTCAGTGTTGGAGTCATCCGTCAGTGTTGAAGTCGTCCGTCATGGTTGGAGTCATCCATCAGTGTTGGCGTCAGCCATCACTGTTGGAGTCATCCGTCAGTGTCCGTGTTGGCGTCATCCATCACTGTTGGAGTCATCCGTCGGTGTCAGTGTTGGAGTCATCCGTCAGTGTTGGAGTTGTCCGTCATGGTTGGAGTCATCCATCAGTGTTGGCGTCATCCAACACTGTTGGAGTCATCCATCAGTGTTGGCATCATCCATCACTATTGGAGTCATCCGTCAGTGTCTGTGTTGGCGTCATTCATCAGTGTTGGAGTCATCCATCAGTGTTGGTGTCATCCGTCCGTGTTGGAGTCGTCCATCAGTGTTGGAGTCATCCGTCAGTGTTGGAGTCATCCGTCAGTGTTGGAGTCATCAAACAGTGTTGGAGTCATCCGTCGGTGTCAGTGTTGGAGTCATCCATCAGTGTTGGAGTCATCCGTCAGTGTTGGAGTCATCCGTCAGTGTTGGAGTCATCCGTCAGTGTCTGCATCCACAGTAACAAAGCACACAGAACATACAATACACCCAACATACTGTAAAAGCCCAGCCATATTGAATTAAGACATTCTTTTAAAGCCAATGGAAACAGAGAAAACCTCGCTGAAAGGATGCCTGGACAAGCAACAATCTGATCTGATTGTTGTTTGTACTTTCAATCTTATTTATTCATTGCTATGCTTCAGTCAATACGCAGCAGTAGTCCCCCCACCCTCTCTCTCTGACCCTAACACATTCCCATAGGCTGACCTGTAAAGGGGCTTGTGCAAGCTGTGGGGTGTGATTGAGATGGCTGATCCATCCACAGGTCAGAAAGCGCTGTGGGAGGGAGATGGATGCCGAGGTGTCAGGTGAAGTTGCCCCTAGACGCTGATCTTGGGTCTGTTTTTAATTTCCCCAACAATTATCAAGGTTTGGTTTGTGGGAGGGGAAGCTGATCCTAGATCTGTACCTACGGAAAACTTCACCCCGGCCTGAAGAGAGATGAATGCCAAGGTGTCAGAGCACTTTGGTTATGCTCTGGGATGCTGGGCTGTCCCCAGACAGGACAGGGGAGATGTGGGAGTGTATGATTAATAGGCTATCATATCTCCTCTAAATTATGTCCCATGTAACACAGCCCAGACGAAGGGATACTCTAATGGCTTAACATAGGGGGCCCCCGGTAAGCAGCCATTGGCTGCTAAATTTACTGAAACCTGTTCTTGCGTCCATTTTTGCTTTATGTCAAGCTTGATGGTGATTAGCTCATTAGCTTAAGCAAGCGCAACTCTTTTTCCATTACATTTCGTCTACATTTCAAAGTCAAAAGTTGACTGTTCAAAGTTGCTTATAAGTTGGTCATTACAAGAGAGGGTCTTTCAGCTTGAAACTGCAGTAATTGCCCCTGTATTTCTTCTCCCGTTGAGCTCAGAAGACCTCTTTACAAGGGAGACTTGGTCAAGGGAAGAGACTGTAAGCACAGGAAGGGGTCAGAGACGGTCAGGGAAACCGTCCTGGAAAGGTTTATGGTGACTCCGAGATGTTCTAGAATGTTTAATCTAGCTGCTGACATTGAAATGTCTCTGAGGGCCAGCTTTGGCCAGTCTCCTCAGGGCACCAGATTCATTGGTATCAAATAGATGGGGTTGCTTTAATAGACTTTCAACAGCTGGCATCTAATGTGACCTATGTTCTTTCTGTCTGTAATCCAAGTTTCACGGACAGGGATCACTTTTGGATGCTGCCAAGTTCGATGACAACAAACTCTCTCTCGGCAACTGCCTCTTGCGCTCCATTCAGAGCTCAAGTCAAAATGTTTCCCTCATAATTGCCGGGGTTTATTTCAGCTCCCACCAAAATGAAAAGATGATCTTAGCAGAACAGAATGCTCTTAGGAGCATCAAGAGTGCTACTCAACTGTGGCAGGTCTAATGTCTGCCGCAATGGGGACAACATGCAATTGAGGCATTACATATTGAAAACAGACACTTTTTTAGTAAAGCTACGTGTGACTCTATTTTCATGTTCTGTCTATCATTTGCAATGTGGACAAAGTTACATTGACACATGATTTGGTGTGTTCGTGGCTGATAACGCTGGCATATTAGTAACCAAGTGCATTCTGTTCTGATCCGAGTGGGGCTCAAACTCACAACCTTCTGCACAACAACACACACCACTCAACGTCAGCCGTTTTAGCTGACAGAGCAAGATACTGATCTGTCACTCTGTGAGTGAAAGTTGGCTTCAGATCTCAGGGAAGTTGTGATGTCACCAATGTAGCCCAGACAACGTGCTACAAGCGCGTACATCCACTACTTAATTATCTTCTTGTCTTCACAGAGCCTCCACCGTCCCAAAACCTCCCGTGGCTCCGAAGGTACGTATGTTTATCACAGACGATGTGATTCTCTCCCCCTTTAAGCCAGGTATAGACCTAACAACATTTCTGATTCAACATTGGTATTCCAGCTAGTTACTGTAAAAAAGTGAACATAGTTCATTTGATTGACATTGAATGTCTTTGCATAAATTGGGCCCCTCTGAAATGATGTCACACAACATCTGTGTTGCATGCTGGGAACAAGACCACCATTTGTAAAGTCATTCTATTTTGTTCCAGTTTAATACAGTAGTTGTCTAGTTGTTCCAGTTTAATACAGTAGTTGTCTAGTTGTTCCATATTAATACAGTAATTGCCTAGTTGTTCCATTTTAATACAGTAGTTGTCTAGTTGTTCCATTTTAATACAGTAGTTGCCTAGTTGTTCCATATTAATACAGTAGTTACCTAGTTGTTCCATTTTAATACAGTAGTTGCCTAGTTATTCCATTTTAATACAGTAATTGCCTAGTTGTTCCATTGTTTTTATGGTTTCAGTTCAAATCAAATAAAAACTGATGCTTCTCTCTTCTCAGAGGGATAATTTAGTATTTTAACGATTTCTAAGCGAAAGGGCAGAACGATACAGTAATCTTTGATTTGGTTAAGATAATTGCCCTTACAAAGTGCCTTTTTGGCTGTTTCTAAGAGAGCTGTGGAAACATCAGTGTTGCATGTGTTGTGTTGATGTGATGATGCATCCTGCATGCCTTTCCTCCAACATGTAGGTCGAGCCATCAGAGATCATTAAGCCTGTGGCTATTATCAGCCACCACCACCCCCCCTCCCACCACCATCCCACTGAGCCCACCAGTCTTATCCCCAGCGCCCCATACAACAAAACTGCCCGGCCCTTTGGGGGCTGCGGGAGAGAGGACAGGGACTACCCCATCGCACGCTCCCCCCATTCCGCCTTCATTCCCTCTGCATCCTCTGCCTTCACCCCCGCCACCCTAGCCCGCACTCCTCCTCCACCCCAGCCCCTCTTCCCTTTCTCCTCCTGCTCCTCACCCCCCTCCCTCCCTGCCGCACCCCAGCCCTCTGTCTATAACACGCCCTTCAACCTCTACTCCAACGAGAACGCCTGCGAGGTGGCCATGGGCCAGAGGCGGGGCCTAACGGAGAGCCAGGGAGGAGCTGTGCAGTTGAACGGGTGAGTGGCACTAACAGGCTCCTCCCCTTTTACTCATCCTCCCTTCCTCCCTCACCTGGGTCCAATGGAGAGATGTTGCCCTAAACGTCTCAGTATGAAACTGGGGTTAAACCATGGTTAGGGATTAGGAGGTTGGGTCCATCATGTACAGCACTGTGTGTCACTGTGAATTACCTTTCTGTTACAGGAGCTACAGTACTGTAATATGATATGACAGCTTGGATGTGGATATGTGAGTTCTCATTGGATCGTGTAGTGGCCTGCTACCACAGTGAAACAGAACCTTAAAGTTCAGAAACAACAGTCATCTAATATTAACTTTTCACCATTGTGTGTAGCCTACTGGATGTTGTTGCAGACAGTTTTAGATGAGCAACAGAACTATTTGAGGTGTAAATCAGTTGAGATGAAGGTTGAGTTCCAAATGGACCCCAGTTCCCTATATAGTACACTATCCTATGAGCCCTGGTCAAAAGTATCAAACCATAAAGAGAATAGGGTGCCATTTGGAACGTAGGAGTAATTTTACTAAATTAACAATGAAGGTGTTGAAGCTGTTTAGTTGGTACTGCTCATGTTCAAAGTGCCAGTATGAACTTGTCAGGGTTCAGATGGTTTAGGTCTGAACTTATCAGGGTTCAGGTGGTTTAAGTCTGAACTTGTCAGGGTTCAGGTGGTTTAGGTGGTTTAGGTATGAACTTGTCAAGGTTCAGGTGGTTTGGTATGAACCTGTCAGGGTTCAGGTGGTTTAGGTCTGAACTTGTCAGGGTTCAGATGGTTTAGGTCTGAACTTGTCAGGGTTCAGGTGGTTTAGGTCTGAACTTATCAGGGTTCAGGTGGTTTAGGTCTGAACTTGTCAGGGTTCAGATGGTTTAGGTCTGAACTTATCAGGGTTCAGGTGGTTTAGGTATGAACTTGTCAGGGTTCAGATGGTTTAGGTATGAACTTATCAGGGTTTAGGTGGTTTAGGTATGAACTTGTCAGGGTTCAGGTGGTTTAGGTCTGAACTTATCAGGGTTCAGGTGGTTTGGGTAAAACGTGTTTTGGCACTGAGGCACTAAAGCAAAAAGCTGTTTTTGTTTTTAGTGTTTTTTCAAGTAAATAAGGTCAAACTTTCCCAGTACTGGAAATATTATTGTGAAACCACAAGGTACGGGCACAATGGCAGATTTAGGCGTAGGGGAAGAACTATGTTTATGTTTTGTAGTTAGTAATAGTTGAATTACTCATTGGCTGTACACAGTAAATACAAGTAGAACAGTAGCGAAACAATCCGGACATTTTGTCTAGTTTTTTTCTCCCCCTTACTTTCCTCCTGTCCGTCCGTCCGTCCGTCCGTCCGTCCGTCCATTCGTACTGCGTCATATGTATTTATAACCACTCTGTTTGCGCGTTATTTATAATGCTACAAGGTGTTTGTTTTTTTAGGTCACTTTGTTATTGTACACCAGAGCTGTAATTCAAATGAGCACATATATGAAATGTTGACATTTGATGGGTAACACACAGTAGAAGACATTTTGTTTTTACTGTGTCTGTGCCAGCAAGCGTATGGGATAGAGCCGGTGAGAGTGTTTAGCTAAATTTGTTGACTAACATGGCTGATTTTGATCTGAAATTGAAATGTTATACACTCTGGATGTATCTTTTTTTGTGTGTGTGTGTTTGTGGAATAGACTGAGAAGAGTATTTTTGTATTTTTTGGTCCGTCCGTCCGTCCGTCCGTCTCTAATCTCCGACAGTCCATGACATACCCCCGTTTCCCTCTGTGAGTCCCAGGCTAGAGGAGATACTCTGACGCCGTGCATATTTTTAGCCTGCTGTAACCCTATCTGTTTACTGTATGGTGCAGTATGGGAGGCTTTAATGAGGTTGATGGTGGGGAGCTTTTCCTAAACTTACCATTTGTCGGAAGAAAGCTTTACCGTCTAGGTTGAGCCTGATGTTTTGGCTGTGTGCATATGAGCTGTCGATGCATCAAGCTGTCAAAACACACACACACAGGCACACACACACATAGATAAATGCACACACACACACACACACTCACACACACACACACGGTGGTCTTATGTGACCCCTAGCCCCGGGGGACAGGATGCCAGAGGGCGTCTCTGTTTCCCTGCTTGTCCCCAAAATCATATTACCCAGAATATGACACCTCTATAACACCCCTACTATCTCACTAGCTTATTGCGGCTGTTCTGTCAAAGTGGCACACATACCCATTCAGTACATAGACAGCCTTATCACAGAGGATACACCAGAAGGTACAGTGGTGGTGATAACATGGAGATGGTTGAACTCTGTTTACCATTACACACAACTGGGTTTATCTGTATCAGAGTCACTACAACACATCTGCTGGATCCATGTTGGAGTTAAACCCCAGACAGCTGTTCTGTTGCTTAGTCGACACGTGTCTGACTGACTGACTGACTGACTGTCTGTCTGTCTGGATGATCCAGCTCACGTTGGTCCTGACACTCAGACAGACAGTCAGATAGACAGACAGTTAGACAGACAATCAGTCAGATGGACAGACAGTCAGACAGACAGTCAGAAAGGTCAGACAGTTAGAAGGTCAGACGGTCAGAAAGGTCAGACAGTCAGTCAGTCAGACAGTCAGAAAGGTCAGACGGTCAGAAAGGTCAGACAGTCAGTCAGTCAGACAGTCAGAAAGGTCAGACGGTCAGTCAGTCAGTCAGTCAGTCATTCAGAAAGGTCAGACAGTCAATCAGTCAGACAGTCAGTCATACAGACAGTCAATCAGACAGACAGTCAGAAAGGTCAGTCAGACAGTCAGAAGAGTCAGACAGATTGATTTCTTCCTGGTTTCTCTCATCCTCTCTCCTTCCAGCCACACCAGTAACTCTGCTCAGGTTGTGATTCAGATCTCCCAGTAATGGTTTAATTCTCTCCGCCAGTCTCTCCTCAGGCTCAGATGGATCCCGTCTGATCCCGTCTGATCCCGTCTGATCCCGTCTCTGCGTCCCAAATGGCACCATATTCCCTATGTACACTCTCAGAATATAAGGTGCTATCTAGAACCTAAAATGGTTATTTAGCTGTCCCCATAGGAGAGAACCTTCTGGTTTCATGTAGAAAGGGTTCTACATGGAACCAGAACGTTTTATCCTATGGGGACAGCCAAAGAACTCTTTTGGAACCCTTTTTTCTTAGAGTGTAGTGCACTAATTTTGACCAGGGCTGATGGGGCTTTGGTCAAAACTAGTGCACTATGTAGGGAATAGGGTGCCATTTGGGATCGAGGCCATCTTATGCTCCTATCAGTGAGTGTGTCGTAATAATGCACAGCCGTTAGCACCGTGGTGCTGTAAATATGTCATCTACACTGGTCCACTGGTCCTATATAGGACATGTGAACTGGACAACGTGCACGTACCATTAGGATGCTTTGCTTGACTGTGTTGGACTATATTGTTGTCCGACTGTGTTAGACAGACTGTGGTGTTGTCCGACTGTGTTAGACAGACTGTGTTGTTTTCCGACTGTGTTAGACAGACTGTGTTGTCCGACTGTGTTAGACAGACTGTGTTGTTGTCCAACTCTGTTAAACAGACTGTGTTGTTGTCCGACCGTGTTAGACAGACTGTGTTGTTGTCCGACTCTGTTAAACAGACTGTGTTGGACTATATTGTTGTCCGACTGTGTTAGACAGACTGTGTTGTTGTCCAACTCTGTTAAACAGACTGTGTTGTTGTCCTACTCTGTTAAACAGACTGTGTTGTTGTCCTACTCTGCTAAACAGACTGTGTTGTTGTCCGACTGTGTTAGACAGGCTGTGTTGTTGTCCGACTCTGTTAAACAGACTGTGTTGTTGTCCAACTCTGTTAAACAGACTGTGTTGTTGTCCGACTGTGTTAGACAGACTGTGTTGTTGTTCGACTCTGTTAAACAGACTGTGTTGTTGTCCGACCGTGTTAGACAGACTGTGTTGTTGTCCGACTCTGTTAAACAGACTGTGTTGCCCGACTGTGTTAAACCGACTGTGTTGTTATCCGACTGTGTTAAACAGACTGTGTTGTCCGACTGTGTTAGACAGACTGTGTTGTTGTCCGACTCTGTTAAACAGACTGTGTTGTCCGACTGTGTTAAACAGACTGTGTTGTCCGACTGTGTTAGACAGACTGTGTTGTTGTCCGACTGTGTTAAACAGACTGTGTTGTCCGACTGTGTTAGACAGACTGTGTTGTTGTCCGACTCTGTTAAACAGACTGTGTTGTCCGACTGTGTTAAACAGACTGTGTTGTCCGACTGTGTTAGACAGACTGTGTTGTTGTCCGACTGTGTTAAACAGACTGTGTTGTCCGACTGTGTTACAGACTGTGTTGTTGTCCGACTCTGTTAAACAGACTGTGTTGTCCGACTGTGTTAAACAGACTGTGTTGTCCGACTCTGTTAAACAGACTGTGTTGTTGTCCGACTGTGTTAAACAGACTGTGTTGTTGTCCGACTCTGTTAAACAGACTGTGTTGTTGTCCGACTGTGTTAAACAGACTGTGTTGTTGTCCGACTCTGTTAAACAGACTGTGTTGTTGTCCGACTGCTTTAAACAGACTGTGTTGTTGTCCGACATTGTTAAACAGACTGTGTTGTTATCCGACCGTGTTAGACAGACTGTGTTGTTGTCCGACTGTGTTAGACAGACTGTGTTGTTGTCCGACTGACTCTGTAACTTAGTGAAGTGGAGCAGAGGTTCAACTCCTCATGATTGGGAAACATCCTCAACATATTACACGTGGCAGATTATCTGACTTTGATCAGCGTTTTCGATTATCGGCTTGCCTGTGTAATCCATACAAAGTGTTTTTCCTGGGAATGGAAATGTAGCTCAATTTGATCAAATTAATCAAGAGACACGTTGATGTAGTTCGAGTTTAGATTCAGGGTTCAAGTTAGAATTTAAAGGTGCAATATGCAATTGGTACCAACATTTTTGTGATTTTAAATGAATGACATAAATCCATAGATTATTTTGCTAGCACATACCCATAGACTTCCAGTCATTGCGCTAACGCTAATTAGCATTGGCTTGCAAAACTACCCCTAACTACCTTCATACTGGACATAGACATAAAAATGGTATCCACTAGTTAATCTGCCTCTGGGGAAGAAGATACAATCCTGAAGTATCCTTTGAAGCTGGCCACTGAACATCTTCACCTGACTAAATGGATTCTTCCCTAGTCAAGTGGTTGCATTTTCTCCACTGACAGTTAGGGGAGGGAAAGATCATCCTACATCTGTACCTAAGGGGAATTACACCTGGGAGGGATTCAGGTGAAATACCTGCATGTGTGTGCCGTCAGTGCATGTGGTTGTGTGCCTTTCATTTCAGAGGGGTTGTTGATTTGTCATCTACTGGTCTATTACTGTCTATCTGAGTAGGTCTAATACTGTCTATCTGGGTAGGTCTAATACTGTCTATCTGGGTAGGTCTATTACTGTCTATCTGGGTAGGTCTATTACTGTCTATCTGAATAGGTCTAATACTGTCTATCTGGGTAGGTCTAATACTGTCTATCTGGGTAGGTCTATTACTGTCTATCTGGGTAGGTCTATTACTGTCTATCTGGGTAGGTCTAATACTGTCACTCTGGGTAGGTCTAATACTGTCTATCTGGGTAGGTCTAATACTGTCTATCTGGGTAGGTCTAATACTGTCTATCTGGGTAGGTCTAATACTGTCTATCTGGGTAGGTCTAATACTGTCTATCTGGGTAGGTCTAATACTGTCTATCTGGGTAGGTCTAATACTGTCTATCTGGGTAGGTTTAATACTGTCTATATGGGTAGGTCTATTACTGTCTATCTGGGTAGGTCTAATACTGTCACTCTGGGTAGGTCTAATACTGTCTATCTGGGTAGGTCTAATACTGTCTATCTGGGTAGGTATATTACTGTCTATATGGGTAGGTCTATTACTGTCTATCTGGGTAGGTGTAATACTGTCTGTCTGGGTAGGTCTAATACTGTCTATCTGGTTAGGTCTAATACTGTCTATCTGGGTAGGTCTAATACTGTCTGTCTGGGTAGGTCTAATACTGTCTATCTGGGTAGGTCTAATACTGTCTGTCTGGGTAGGTGTAATACTGTCTGTCTGGGTAGGTCTAATACTGTCTATCTGGGTAGGTCTAATACTGTCTATCTGGGTAGGTCTAATACTGTCTGTCTGGGTAGGTCTAATACTGTCTATCTGGGTAGGTTTAATACTGTCTATCTGGGTAGGTCTAATACTGTCTGTCTGGGTAGGTCTAATACTGTCTATCTGGGTAGGTCTAATACTGTCTGTCTGGGTAGGTCTAATACTGTCTATCTGGGTAGGTCTTATACTGTTTGTCTGGGTAGGTCTAATACTGTCTATCTGGGTAGGTCTAATACTGTCTGTCTGGGTAGGTCTAATACTGTCTATCTGGGTAGGTCTAATACTGTCTGTCTGGGTAGGTCTAATACTGTCTGTCTGGGTAGGTCTAATACTGTCTGTCTGGGTAGGTCTAATACTGTCTGTCTGGGTAGGTCTAATACTGTCTATCTGGGTAGGTCTAATACTGTCTGTCTGGGTAGGTCTAATACTGTCTGTCTGGGTAGGTCTAATACTGTCTATCTGGGTAGGTCTAATACTGTCTGTCTGGGTAGGTCTAATACTGTCTATCTGGGTAGGTCTTATACTGTCTGTCTGGGTAGGTCTAATACTGTCTATCTGGGTAGGTCTAATACTGTCTGTCTGGGTAGGTCTAATACTGTCTATCTGGGTAGGTCTAATACTGTCTGTCTGGGTAGGTCTAATACTGTCTGTCTGGGTAGGTCTAATACTGTCTGTCTGGGTAGGTCTAATACTGTCTGTCTGGGTAGGTCTAATACTGTCTATCTGGGTAGGTCTAATACTGTCTATCTGGGTAGGTCTAATACTGTCTGTCTGGGTAGGTCTAATACTGTCTGTCTGGGTAGGTCTAATACTGTCTGTCTGGGTAGGTCTAATACTGTCTATCTGGGTAGGTCTAATACTGTCTGTCTGGGTAGGTCTAATACTGTCTGTCTGGGTAGGTCTAATACTGTCTATCTGGGTAGGTCTAATACTGTCTATCTGGGTAGGTCTAATACTGTCTGTCTGGGTAGGTCTAATACTGTCTGTCTGGGTAGGTCTTATACTGTCTGTCTGGGTAGGTCTAATACTGTCTGTCTGGGTAGGTCTAATACTGTCTGTCTGGGTAGGTCTAATACTGTCTGTCTGGGTAGGTCTAATACTGTCTGTCTGGGTAGGTCTAATACTGTCTGTCTGGGTAGGTCTAATACTGTCTGTCTGGGTAGGTCTAATACTGTCTGTCTGGGTAGGTCTAATACTGTCTATCTGGGTAGGTCTAATACTGTCTCTCTGGGTAGGTTTAATACTCTCTTTTCCATATGAGAATATCAACCATGTGCTCTCTCCCTTCCTTCACTCTACAGCCAGCAAATCCTGTGACAAAGTGCGTGTGTAAAGCATGCAAGTGTGGTGTGTGCGTGTGTGTGCTCGTTTGTCTGCGTGCGTGCCTGCCTGTCTGCGTGTGTGTGTGCTCGTTTGTCTGCGTGCGTGCCTGCCTGTCTGCGTGTGTGTGTGCTCGTTTGTCTGCGTGCGTGCCTGCCTGTCTGCGTGTGTGTGTGCTCGTTTGTCTGCGTGCGTGCCTGCCTGTCTGCGTGTGTGTGTGTGTGCTCGTTTGTCTGCGTGCGTGCCTGCCTGTCTGCGTGTGTGTGTGCTCGTTTGTCTGCGTGCGTGCCTGCCTGTCTGCGTGTGTGTGTGTGTGTAATACGGTTGGTTTGTGGAGTGCTTTTGACATAATGTAATGGCATGCACATTCACTACTACCTCCCTAACCAGGCTGGAGTTTATATACCAGCCATTATACTACAGGGAAATTAACAAGTTAACCCATGTAAGTGTACTTCCTGCTCACATAGTGCCATTCTATAGAAGTTTGCCTGTTACTTCAGGGAGCAGTGCACATGTTTACTCGCAAGCTACTGTGTTACGTTATACCACACACACACACACACACACACACGTACAAGAACACACACCCAAACACATACAGTATGTGTGCATACAAACATATGGACACACACAGGGTCATATATAATTGTAGACATGCTGACATGCTGACATGCCGACACATAGAAACGCACACGCAAGCTTCAGCGTTGACACGGGCAGAAAATCACTCACCCAGACAGGAAGTGTTGACAGGCATTTGTCAGAACCTGTTAATAAATCAATCCTTTCAAAGACTTGTGTACACGCATGCAGCAGTCCATCTCAACTATGTCTTTCTCCGTGTGTGTGCGTGTGTGTGTGTGTGTGTGTGTGTGTGTGTGTGTGTGTGTGTGTGTGTGTGTGTGTGTGTGTGTGTGTGTGTGTGTGTATGTGTGTGTGTGTGTGTGTGTGTGTGTGTTCGTGTTCGTGTACGTGTACGTGTGTGTGTGTGTGTGTGTGTGTGTGGAGACAGAGAGGTCTTGATTTATTGACAGCTTATTAGCATTTGGCCTGTCAACTGCCTGCATCATACTGTACATCACTGCCTCTGCAACACGCAGGAACACTAACCATAGGCAGAGAAACTCCCCATTTCACAACAGACTTTCTATTTTCTCTAAACCACAACCAGCCTACTCTTCCCTCATTCTACTGAAATTATTGGATTTATCCTGAAATGCACGGAACATATTTCATCTTATTTTTTAAATGTATGTCCAACCGAATAATTAATTCAGGGCCTGTATTCAAAAAGTGTCTTGGAGTAAGAGTTTGAGTTAATAATGAATATGATTACATGGACAGCGGGGGGGACCTGATCCTAGATCCGCACTCCTACTCTGAAGCACTTTGTGAATACGAGCCTTGGTAGCTTGAACGAGCAGCGAAAGCAAGTGGCTCCACCTTGTGGTGGACAAATAAAAAATAAAATAAAAAATCCTCTCGTTGCCCTGCACTTTCGATAAGCAAACACGGTATATAAATATATTCTCACAGAGGCTCTGGAGTTGAGTCCGTTTGTTTCTCTCATTCACACTGGAAGATCCGATTGTCATTATGTACGCTTCAGACATATGAATAGATAGACATGGTAGCATGTGGCCATTCCACACTATACAAAACAAAAGAATTCTAGTTGACAATGACTTACACCATTTTCTCAAAGCCTTGCTTGATGATCGTCACTCAGCGTTCCTGTTCACATTTAGCATTAAATGATGCATTTTTAATCGTCATAACAGTTTTATCTTTGTGTTGAAAGTGCTCTAATTTGAAACCTTGACTTCTGACATTCACCATTTTGAGGGGATTGTATTAACAGTGGACTAATAAATACAATACTAAACTATATAGTATTTTAGTGTAGTATTCCTTTATATGTACTTTACTGTCTTAATTCTCGTTGTTTACCTGCGTTTCATTCTCCTTTTACCTTTAATTCTCTGGTTGTTCATGATCCCCTCCTCTTTCCGTCCCACTAGTGGACCACACAGCATTCTGAAGTAAGTACTCACAACACAAATACTTTTTTTTTTATATCAGACTTTTTCATATTCATATTTTTGGTCCTTTTCTTTTTCATATATTCTGTCTCTCTCTTTCTCTCTCCAAGGACAACTCCACCTAAAAGGTACAAGGAGGGGTCAAATGTGTTGTCGTTTATCGGTCCTTGCGTTGTCCTTGTAATCATTCATGATGTTTGTCGTGATAAAACTATTTCCCAAGTTTGGATCAATAAAGTACTCCTCTCCTCTCCTCTAGAAGGGAAGATAAACTGTAGTGATGTCTCCTGCTCTGCTCTGTTGTGTCACATGCAGGGTTCCTAGGAAGCCCATTCTGGAAACAGACATTGAGTTCTACCATGTGCCTTCTCATGGAGACGCCAGCAAGAAGCGCCTGATGGAAGACACAGAGGACTGGCGTCCCCGCAGTGGCACCACCCAGTCCCGCTCCTTCCGAATCCTGGCCCAGATTACTGGCACTGAACACCGTGAGTCCCTAACATCTAACACCACCACCACCAACAACAACAACAACACCACCACCACCAACAACAACAACAACAACACCACCAACAACAACACCACCAACAACAACACCACCAACACCAACAACAACACCAACACCACCAACAACACCAACACCACCAACAACAACACCAACACCACCAACAACACCACCAACAACACCACCAACACCACCACCACCAACAACAACAACAACAACACCACCCTCACCACACCACCACCACCAACACCACCACCAACAACAACACCAACAACACCACCACCACCACTACCACAAACACCACTTTCACCAACACCAACACCACCAACACTAACATCACTACCACCAACACAACCACCAACAACACCACCACCACCACCACTAACATCACCACCACCAACAACACCACCACCACCAACAATCCTACCACCAACACAACCACCAACAACACCAACAACAACAACACCAACAACAACACCACCACCACCACCAATTACACCCCCACCAACACCACCAACACCACCACCAACATCACCAACACCAACAACACCACCACCAACACAACCACCAACAACACCACCACCACCACCAATAACACCCCCACCAACACCACTACCACCAACACCACCAACACCACCACCAACAACAACACAACGACCAACAACACCAACACCACCACCAACAACACCACCACCAACACCACCAACAACAACACCACCACCAACATCACCAAAAACACCACCACCACCACCCCCAACAACACCACCACCACCAACACCACCACCACCACCAACACCACCACCTCCACCCCAACAACACCACCACCACCAACACCACCACCACCACCACAACCAACAACAACACCACCACCACCCCCAACAACACCACCACCACCCCCCAACAACACCACCACCACCACCACCCAACAGTAATAACCAACAAGTAATCTAGCTAACAATTCAAAAACTACTACCTTATAGACACAAGTGTAAGGGGATAAAGAATATGTACATAAAGATATATGAATGAGTGATGGTACAGAACGGCATAGGCAAGATACAGTAGATGGTATTGAGTGCAGTATCTACATATGAGATGAGTATGTAAACAAAGTGGCATAGTTAAAGTGGCTAGTGATACATGTATTACATAAAGATGCAGTAGATGATATAGAGTACAGTATATACGTATACATATGAGATGAATAATGTAGGGTATGTAAACATTATATAAGGTAGCACTGTTTAAAGTGGCTAGTGATACATGTATTACATAAAGATGCAGTAGATGATATAGAGTACAGTATATACGTATACATATGAGATGAATAATGTAGGGTATGTAAACATTATATTAGGTAGCACTGTTTAAAGTGGCTAGTGATATATTTTACATCCGACGCCGACAGAGATGGCCGCCTCGCTTCGCGTTCCTAGGAAACAATTAACACTTATGTAAGAGCAGTTTAGTTTACTATTGAGCGAGCACAATTTGAATAATGTACTTCCTGCACTACTTTTTGGTTAACCGGGACACTTCCTTCTGTACTTCCTGTTCAATGGTCCACCAATTATGTCCTCATTGACTTGAATGAAGACACCCCTTCTAGTAATTATATTTCTATGGTTCTATTAATGTCAATATATTCAAAAAAAGTGCTGATGAGTGGAGTGACGCTATGTTATGTTCTTCTCTCCTATGTAGAGCAAGCACAGGAGAGCGATGCGGAGAACAAGACAAAGTAAGTGCTTGGTGATCGTTCTCTCTTGGTTGGTCGGCTCTTACCGCGGTGGTCTTAATTTGCATGGATGTGCTGTTGTTGTTGTTGTCGTTACAGTTACTATTTGGATGATGGGGTTGCGTGTGGAATCTAATAGTCACATTGGGCATCCAGTAGTCACATGGGGCATTTAGTAGTTATATGGGGTATCTAGTAGTCACAATGGGCCTTCGGTCATCACAATGGGCATTCTGGTAGTTACATGGGACATTCATCCTGTGAATATCTAAACACACACACCACACACACTATCCCAAATGCCCAAATCCTGTTACAGTAACTCCTGCATGCTTAGTTGACCACCAAATTAGAGGGAGGAAGCCACTTGAGATAAACCTGGCGTAGCCGGAGTTACAGTAAACTGTTTCAATCTGAGAAGTCTGACTCTGGGCCTGTGCTTAGCATAGTTGTAGTGAATGTGGCTCTGGGGTGAGCCTAGTGGCTGGCGTCAACCCACAACAAGATGCAAATCTTGGGTCAATTTAGCATGTTTCCTATTATTTGTTAAGGTTAGGATTGGGGGAGGGGAAGCTGATCCTAGATCTGTACCTAGGGGAAACGTCACCCAGCAGTGTGGACTGTCTGTAGGGGATGTGGTTTTCCCATGAGAGAACAGAGTTATAAATGAGGTCCTCCAAAATAATGTGTTTTCCAAATGTGACAATATTTACTACCCTCTCCTCTTGGACATACTACCTCTGTGTGTGTGTGTGTGTGTTGCTTTCTGTGGTTTTCTTGTGAACATGACCGTGGTGCAGTCTGTGGTGTTTAGGTGATTATAGTGCTGTGGTCATGATGTGCGTTCGCCTTGCAGTTTAGTCTTGGTATCCACGTGGATGTGGCAGTGCTTGATCATGCTGTGGTCGTTAACGTGTTCAATTGAATAATGACCACCAATGTCTTTCCTTATAGAAGCATCTTCATGACTGGGGATGTGCATGGCTTCTTGATTCCGTCTCAAATGCCATCCCATTTCCTGTACAGTGCACTGCTTTTGACCAGGGCCTGTTGGTCTATTTGGAATGCTCACCCGTGTGTGATGTGATCATGCTTCCTGGATTGTTGTGACCGGCAACTCATTCCATGTTCATCCATTTGTAAACTATTCAGCTTTTTGGGTAACACTTGAAGTTCATGACGTATCCATAACAGTGTCTTTAACGCATCATAATGTGTCATAATGGCGTAGCTTTCTACAACTTGACGTTATATTTCCATAGATAGTTTTATTCATATTCTCCTTTTCTTTTCTCTTCCTCTTCTTGACTTTCTTTGTCACTCGCCCTCTCTCCTCACTCCTCTCCCCTCTCTCCTCACTCCTCTCTCCCTCTCCCCTCTCCCCTCTCTCCTCACTCCTCTCTCCCTCACCCCTCTCCCCTCTCTCCTCACTCCTCTCCCCACTCTCCTCACTCCTCTCTCCCTCTCCCCTCTCCCCTCTCTCCTCACTCCTCTCCCCTCTCTCCTCACTACCTCTCTCCTCAACCATCTCTCCTCTCTCCCTCTCTCCTCTCTCCCTCTCCTCTCTCTCCTCACTCCTCTCCCCTCTCTCCTCACTCCTCTCTCCCTCACTCCTCTCCCCTCTCTCCTCACTCCTCTCTCCCTCACTCCTCTCCCCTCTCTCCCCTCTCCCTCTCTCCTCACTCCTATCTCCCTCACTCCTCTCCCCTCTCTCCCCTCTCCCTCTCTCCTCACTCCTCTCTCCTCACTCCCTCTTTCCTCAACCATCTCTCCTCTCTCCTCACTCCCTCGCTCCTCACTCCTCTCTCCCTCTCTCCTCTCTCCTCTCTCCTCACCACCTCTCTCCTCAACCATCTCTCCTCTCTCCCTCTCCTCTCTCTCCTCACTCCTCTCTCCCTCTCTCCCGACTCCCTCTCTCCTCAACCATCTCTCCTCACTCCTCTCTCCTCACTCCCTCTCCTCACTCCTCTCTCCATCTCTCCTCCTCACTCCCTCTCTCTTCACTCCCTCTCTCCTCAACCATCTTGCCTCACTCCTCTCTCCTCATTCCCTCTCCTCTTTCCTCTCTCCTCTCTCCTCACTACCTCTCTCCTCAACCATCTCTCCTCACTCCTCTCTCCTCACTCCCTCTCCTCTTTCCTCACTCCTCTCTCCATCTCTTCTCTCTCCTCCCTTTCTCCTCATTCCTCTCCCTCTGTCCTCACTCCCTCTCCTCTTCCTCTCTCCTCACCCCTCTCGCCCTCTCTCCTCACTCCCTCTCCTCTTTCCTCTTTCCTCACTCCTCTCTCCATCTCTCCCTCTCTCCTCACTCCCTCTCCTCTTTCCTCTTTCCTCGCTCCTCTCTCCATCTCTCCTTCTCTCCTCACTCCCTCTCCTCTTTCCTCTTTCCTCTCTCCATCTCTCCTCTTCCCCCTCTCCATCTCTCCTCTCTCCTCACTCCCTCTCCTCTTTCCTCTCTCCTCACTCCTCTCTCCTCACTCCCTCTCCTCTTCCTCTCTCCTCACCCCTCTCGCCCTCTCTCCTCACTCCCTCTCCTCTTTCCTCTTTCCTCCCTCCTCTCTCCATCTCTCCCTCTCTCCTCACTCCCTCTCCTCTTTCCTCTTTCCTCACTCCTCTCTCCATCTCTCCTTCTCTCCTCACTCCCTCTTCTATTTCCTCTCTCCATCTCTCCCCTCTCCATCTCTCCTCTTCCCCCTCTCCATCTCTCCTTTCTCCTCACTCCCTCTCCTCTTTCCTCTCTCCTCACTCCTCTCTCCTCACTCCCTCTCCTCACTCCTCTCTCCATCTCTCCTCCTCACTCCCTCTCTCTTCACTCCCTCTCTCCTCAACCATCTCTCCTCACTCCTCTCTCCTCACTCCCTCTCCTCTTCCCCCTCTCCATCTCTCCCTCACTCCCTCTTCTCACTCCTCTCGCCCCCTCTCTCCTCTCTCCGTCTCTCCTACTCACTCCCTCTCCTCTTTCCTCTCTCCTCACTCCCTCTCCTCTTCCCCCTCTCCATCTCTCCCTCACTCCCTCTTCTCACTCCTCTCTCCCCCTCTCTCCTCACTCCTCTCTCCTCTTCCCCCTCTCCATCTCTCCCTCACTCCCTCTTCTCACTCCTCTCCCCCCTCTCTCCTCACTCCTCTCTCCTTACTCCTCTCTCCCTCTCCATCTCTCCTCTCTCCATCTCTCCTCACTCCCTCTCCTCTTTCCCCTCTCCTCTCTCTATCTCTCCTCACTCCCTCTCCTCTTTCCTCTCTCCTCTCTCCTCACTCCTCTCTCCTCACTCCTCTCTCCCCCTCTCTCCTCACTCCTCTTTCCTTACTCCTCTCTCCGTCTCTTCTCTCTCCTCACTCCTTTCCGGGTGGGTGGCAGAGTGAAAAAGGTGAACACCCAGGTGATCGGACCGAAATACACCAAGCTGAGAGACTGGCATCACGGGGTGTCTGCACGCACACTCAACGTCCTTACCCTCCAATAGTGCCCTCTGTTTGTGTGAGTGTGTCACTGGTGTAGTACACACCCCCCGCAGCCCCCGCAAGGCAGGGCCCCCCCCAAGATTTTGGGGTTGGGGTCCCTCTGGAGATCGTGCCCCCCAGATAGCGTATGAAGATTTCATAAGCCATTAATTTTTTTTCGAATCACAGGAAATTATCTTTTTCTCTCAGCATCATGGCAGAATGTGTAAAATAGCACCAGATTATCTATAAAACTCTTTTCTCTGTCCTATGTTTTTTTCTTTTTTTCTTAAAGAAAATAATTAATTTGGTTGGGGGAGGAGCTCTTACTCGGACCTTGCGGGTTGCCATGTGTGTGTGTGTGTGTGTGTGTGTGTGTGTGTGGGTGTGTGTGTGTTTGCGTGCGTATTAGCCTAGAGCACAACTGCCATCCCAAATGTCATCGACTGTGTCCCGTCTAATTTTACTACCCAGTTTGGCTCACAATCTGACAGTATATTTCTCTATAGTATATTTATCTATAGTATAATGTTCTATGGTATGTTTATCTATAGTATAATGGTCTATAGTATATAGCTCTTCAGAGAGATGCAATATCTTAGTGTAACAGTTGGGTCATGTTTGAAACCTGATACAGTGTCTACTGATGGTTGATTGGTTGACTGGCTGATTGGTTGGTTGGTTGTACTGTATCATGTGACCATTAAAAGTAGAAGTTGCTCCAGCCAGTGACACACAATATTATTGGGGATTGAACACAATAAAACCATAAGGGTTATTTCCATTGTGGTGTAGATTCCTCATGAAATGTACTGTTGGATATTCAATTAAAACAGACACTGCCAACAAAAAATTGGACCGTTTTTGGGCAGAGGACCCTTGATTACAGGGTTGGACGGCTACAGTGGGCCTGCTGCTGTGGTTAACAGAATAATCAAACATATTAAATACATACACTGAGGATACAAAACATTAGGAACACCCTCAGAACAGCCTCTGGGGCATGGACTCTATAAGGTGTCGAAAGCAGTCCACGAGGATGATGGCCCGTGTTGACTACTATGCTTCCCACAGTTGTGTCATGTTGGCTGGATGTCATTAGGATGGTGGACCATTGTTGATACACACAGGAAATTCTTGAGCGTGAAAACCCCAGCAGCGTTGCAGTTCTTGACGCACTCAAACCGGTGCGCCTGGCACCTACTACCATACCCCATTCAAAGGCACTTAAATATTGTGTCATGCCCACTCAACCTCTGAATGGCACACATACACAATACATGTTTCAATTGTCACAAGGCTTAAAAATTCTTCTTTAACCTGTCTCCTCCCCTCTGCACTCCTACTCTGGCATGTCCTGGGGAAGTGTTTTCTGTGAAAGGTATTCAGACACTCTTGGAAGACAAATGGGACGTTTTTCTGGAGAGAAAAAAAGTTGTATTATTGTTAGAAACAGACTACTTCTGCTAGTATCATTTCATCCCTGGGATTGAGTTTTTTAACTTATAAGACCGTGTATTGTGATGATAACAAAAAATATAGCAAGAGCCACATCATGCACCGAGAGAGAGAGAGAGAGAGAGAGAGAGAGAGAGAGAGAGGCACATATATGTGACATAGTACACAATCTTCGGGTAACACTTTTTGCTCGTGAGCGCTACTTTCAGAAATACTGGCTAAAAAGTGTACAAATGTACCGGAGAATCTCTTTAATACATTATGTACAGGGTATATTAGCCTCAACGTCTGTTATGTGCTTTGAATGTGATGTCATCATGAGTTGGCATGATGTTTCAATAAAGTTAAGAAGCATTCATTTCAGCCTTTCTATCTTCTTCTTCTCTCTGACAATAGTTCTCCCATTATAGCTGAGACAAATGACGGCCAGGTCAGGCACAGTCACACTCATCCACTCTCTGACTGCTGACCTTTTCACCTTTGACCTATCGACTCCTCACTCTGCACTGTCCCTTTGTGGACATACAGTGAGCTCCAAAAGTATTGGGACTGTGACACATTGTTGTTGTTTTGTCTCTGTACTCCAGCACTTTGGATTGGAAATGATATCATGACTATGAGGTTAAAGTGCCGACTGACAGGTTTCATTTGAATGTATCTTCATCCATATCGGGTGAACGGTTTAGAAATTACAGAACTTTTTGTATATAGTCCCCCCATTTTAGGGGACCAAAAATACTGGGACAAATTCACCAACGTGTATTAAAGTAGTAAAAAGTTTAGTATTTGGTCCCATATTCATAGCACCAATGATAACATCAAGCTGGTGACTCTACACATTTGTTGGATGCATTTGCTGTTTGTTATGGTTGTTTCAGATCATTTTGTGCCCAATAGAAATGAATGGTAAATAATGTATTTTGTCATTTTAGAGTCACTTTTAATGTAAATAAGAATAGAATATGTTTCTAAACACTTCCACATTAATGTGGATGCTACCATGATTACAGATAATCCTGAAGGAAATGTGAATAATGATGAGTGAGAAAGTTACAGACGCACAAATATCATACCCCCCCGCCCCCCAAAACATGCTAACCGCTCCCCATTACAATAACAAAGGAGGTTAGCATTTTTGGGTATGTAAAGTACCAGTCAAAAGTTTGGACACACCTACTCATTCCAGGGTTTTACTATTTTCTACATTGTAGAATAGTGAAGACATCAAAACTATGAAATAGCACATATGGAATCATGTAGTAACCAAGAAAGTGTTAAACATATAAAAATAAATGTTATATTTGAGGTTCTTTAAAGTATCCACCCTTTGTCTTGATGACAGCTAAGTGAGTCTCTCCACAACCCACACAGTTGTGAAGAGGGCACGAAAACATTTCTTCCCCATCAGGAGGCTGAAAAGATTTGGCATGGTCCCTAACACCGTACCCAAATCGGTCACGCATGTGCTCCATCGTGCGCCATCGTGCACAAATTGGTTTTGTCCCCCAACACAAACGTGATCACAACACGCAGGTTTAAATATCTAAACAAACTCTGAACCTATTATATTAGTTTGAGACAGGTCAAAAAGCCTTAAACATTTATCGCCTACCAGACGAGCTAAACTACTTCCATGCTCGCTTCGAGGCAATTGGCACTGAAACATGCATGAGAGCACCAGCTGTTCCGGAAGACTGTGTGATCACACTCACCGAAAGCCGATGTGAGTGAGACCTTTAAACAGGTCAAATTTCATTACCAGGACGTGTACTGCGAGCATGCGCTGACCAACCAGCAAGTGTCTTCACTGACATTTTCAACCTCTCCCTGTCCGAGTCTGTAATACCAACATGTTTTAAGCAGACCACCATAGAGCCTGTGCCCAAGAACACTAAGCTAACCTGCCTAAATAACTACCAACCCGTAGCACTCACTTCTGTAGCCATGAAGTGCTTTGAAAGGCTAGTCATGTCTCACATCAACACCATTATCCCAGAAACCCTAGACCCACTCCAATTTGCATACCGCCCCAACAGATCCACAGATGATGCAATCTCTATTGCACTCCACACTGCCCTTTCCTAACTGGACAAAAGGAACACCTATGTGAGAATGCTATTCATTGACTACAGCTCAGCGTTCAACACCAGAGTGCCGTCAAAGCTCATCAATAAGTTAAGGACCCCGGGACTAAACACCTCCCTCTGCAACTGTATCCTGGATATCCTGACAGGCCGCCCCCAGGTGGTAAGGGTAGGTAACAACACATCCACCATACTGATCCTCAACACAGGGGCTCCTCGGGTGCATGCTCAGCCCCCTCCTGTACTCCCTGTTCACTCATGACTGCACAGCCAGGCAGGACTCCAACACCATCATTAAGCTTGATGATTACACAACAGTGGTAGGCCTGATCACCGACAACGACGAGACAGCCTATAGGCAGGAAGTCAGAGACCTGGCCGTGTGTTGCCAGGACAACAACCTCTCCCTCAACGTAACCAAGACTAAGGAGATGATTGTGGACCAGGAAAAAGAGGACCGAGTACGCCCCCATTCTTATCGACGGGGCTGCAGTGGAGCAGGTTGAGAGCTTCAAGTTCCTTGGTGTCCACATCACCAACAAACTATCATGGTCCAAACACACCAGACAGTCGTGAAGAGGGCACGACAAAACCTATTCCCCCTCAGGAGACTGAAAAGATTTGGCATGGGTCCTCAGATCCTCAAAAGGTTCTACAGCTGCACCATCAAGAGCATACCGACCGCAAGGCACTACAGAGGGCAGTGCAAACAGCCCAGTACATCACTGGGGCCAAGCTCCTTGCCATCCAGGACCTCTATACCAGGTGGTGTCAGAGGAAGGCCCTAAAAATTGTCAAAGACTCCAGCCACCCAAGCCATAGACTGTTCCCTCTGCTACCGCATTGCAAGCGGTACCGGAGCGCCAAGTCTAGGACCAAGAGGCTTCTAAACAGCTTCTACCCCCAAGCCAGAAGACTCCTGAACACCTAATCAAATGGTTACCCAGACTATTTGCATTGCCACCCACCCTCTTTTGCATCGTGCTACTCTCTGTTGTTATCATCTATGCATTGTCACTTTAAAGAACTCTACCCACATGTACATATTACCTCAACTAACCGGTGCCCCCGCACATTGACTCTGTACCAGTATCCCCCTGTATATAGCCTCCACATTGACTCTGTACCGGTATTCTTATTCTTCTCTGTATTTATTTTTAATTTTTAACCGTACTGTTGGTTAGGGGCTCGTAAGTAAGCATTTCACTGTCAGGTGAATGTGACTAATACAAATTGAATTGAATTTAGCTGACTAGCTTGCTGTTGCTAGCTTGCTGTTGCTAGCTAATTTGTCCTGGAATATAAACGTTGAGTTGTTATTTTACCTGAAATGCACAAGGTCCTCTACTCAGACAATTAA
Organism: Oncorhynchus clarkii lewisi; assembly: GCF_045791955.1. Lineage (NCBI taxonomy): Eukaryota > Metazoa > Chordata > Actinopteri > Salmoniformes > Salmonidae > Oncorhynchus > Oncorhynchus clarkii. The sequence continues at coordinate 9,568 of NW_027258809.1, read as the reverse complement.
TCCACACATAAAACGGTCAACATAATCAATGTATCAGTGTATAACCAATGAGGAGATGGCACCTGGGTATCTGCTTCTATAAACCAATGAGGAGATGGGAGAGGCAGGACTTGCCCCGTGTTCAGTGTCCCAAATAGAACTGACTTCTATTTTAGCGCTTGGCAACACAGACGCTCGTTTGCGCGAGCAGTGGGGGTGCAATAATGGAATAACTTGTGTTTACATTTATTTTGCAACCCGAGCGATGTGGTCAGCATGTAAGGATCCTGAACACGTTCTACAGCTGCACCTGTTAAAGGCTCTCATATCGCTCATCGACAAAGGACACAGTGCTGTTCTCTTTCACGGTTTATTCTGCAGAAATACACACAACACAATGTGTAAACTTCAGAGCAACTGCAAATCTGTCATGAAATCTGAGTGACATGAAATAAAAAATAAAAGTACACTTCACAAGGTGAGGAAAGTACAGGACAGATGCTAGCTAGCCTTTAGCGTACAGCAACGTGCTAACTTTGTAAATGTCCATCAAATTGTAAATACAGGACACAACTCTGTAACACTATCACATAACATGTCAACATCGATAGTGATAATAAAACTATATCGTTTTCAGCCTTTAACATACATCAGATATATTTTTAAAAGGGAAAACACTGGGTGCAGCATGGAGCACGATACGTAACCTCCGTCAAAAGTTGAACAACTCTTTGGCTGGATGCTGCGCGATCATGCGCACGGAGATGCAGTTGCACCAATAATACAGCAGGTGTCGCCACAACTGTTCATACATATACATAACCTGACTGCTTCATTATGACAAAACTCACACAACTAGGGATATCTATTTCAACCCTGTTACACACCATTGAGAGCATGTTGACTGGCTGCATTACCGCTTGGTACGGAAACTGCAATGCACCCCGACCGCAAGTCGCTACAGGGGGTAGTGCATACCACCCACTACATCACTGGGGTCGAGCTCCCATCCAGGACCTCTATACCAGGCGGTGTCAGAGGAAGGCCCAAAAGATTGTCAAAGACTCCAGCCACCCCAGTCATAGACTGTTCCCTCTGCTAGCGCACGACAAGCGGTACCAGTGCACCAAGTCTGGAACCAACAGGACCCTGAACAACCTCTACCCCCAAGCCATGACTGCTGAACAAGACTACTAAATAGATAATAAAATGGCCACCCGGACTACCTGCAATGACCCTTTTTCAACTCTCCGGCACCGACTCTATGCACACACACTGGACTAACACACTTACACTGACCCCCCAACACACATAGACATACACACACACTGGACTAACACACACATAGACATACACACACACTGGACTAACACACAGATAGACATACACACACATAGACATACACACACACTGGACTAACACACACATAGACATACACACACACTGGACTAACACACACATAGACATACACACACACTGGACTAACACACACATAGACATACACACACACTGGATGAACACACTTACACTGACACCCCAACACACACATAGACATACACACACACTGGACTAACACACACATAGACATACACACACACTGGACTAACACACTTACACTGACCCCAACACACACATAGACATACACACACACACTGGACTAACACACACATAGACATACACACACAGCATAGGTCCACAGACACACACATAACATGCGCGCACATGTACACTGATGCCACACACACACTTTCTCATACATACGCTGCTGTTACAGCTCAGTCTATCGTCTATCCTGTTGCCTAGTCACCACCCCTACCTACAGTACATGATTCCATATGTGTTATTTCCTAGTGTTGATGTCTGCGCTATTATTCTACAATGTAGGAAATAGTCAAAATAAAGAAAACCTTTGAATGAGTAGCTGTGTCCAAACTTTTGACTGGTACTGTATGTATATTTTTGTATCTTTATGTTGGAAAAATACCCATAATTAAGCATTTCACTGTTGGTCTACACCTGTTGTTTACAAAACATGTGACAAATAACATTTGATTTGATGATTATATATATATTTATGCAATGGTGAAGCACAAACGTTATGATCAGGGCGTGTGGCTCTATCATGTTCCACAACTGTTTCATTCCTCTAGCAGTTCCATTTTGACACCACTAGAGGGCGATGGTGTCCTAGGAGAGATTCAAGCCATTGGGTCGGATTGGGAAGCTAGTGATGTCCATCACAATGACGACTCCTCTGCTACAGACTAAATACATACGGCTCCTCTCTCACCTATTCACAGGTACAACAAAGCAAACAAATTATTGTGAAATTGATCATAAAAAGCCCTGAGTCAGCAAACACCGTTCATTATTTTCCTCCCATTGGAAGGTTGGCCAGGTGAGGTCAGAACATGAGAAACATGTGATTGGTTTAGCCTTGGTCCAGGGCTTTAGTGAAACTTTCTCAATGAACATTTATGCAGGGCGTTAGTAGAGGAATATACGTTAAGGACTTGGACCAGCTCTAGAAAACACTAGGGTTAAAGTATCAGCCCCCTGTAACAAAATGACAGTTTAAAACCGGTGTCTACCCCGGGTAAACACTGCAGAGACATAGTGCGTCTCAGATTAGTAGTGAGTGCTGATATAGGATCGGTTTGGCTTTTTAGATAATAATGCAGAGACATAATGCATCTCAGATTAGTAGTGAGTGCTGATATAGGATCGGTTTGGCTTTTTAGATAATAATGCAGAGACATAATGCATCTCAGATTAGTAGTGAGTGCTGATCTAGGATCAGTTTGGCTTTTTAGATAATAATGAAGGACCTCAGCCACCCGAGCCACTGCCTGTTCACGTCGCTATCATCTAGAAGGAAGAGACCGTACAGGTGCATCAAAGCTGGGACAGAGACTGACAAACAGCTTCTATCTCCAGGCCATCAGACTGTTAAACAGTCACCACTAGCCAGCCTCCGCCCAGTACCCTGCCCTGAACCTTAGTCACTGTTACTAGCCTCCCCCCAGTACCCTGCCCTGAACCTTAGTCACTGTTACTAGCCTCCACCAGTACCCTGCCCTGAACCTTAGTCACTGTTACTAGCCTTCCCCAGTACCCTGCCCTGAACCTTAGTCACTGTTACTAGCCTCCCCCAGTACCCTGCCCTGAACCTTAGTCACTGTTACTAGCTTTCCCCAGTACCCTGCCCTGAACCTTAGTCAATGTTACTAGCCTTCCCCAGTACCCTGCCCTGAACCTTAGTCACTGTTACTAGCCTACCCTGCCCTGAACCTTAGTGAATGTTACTAGCCTCTCCCAGTACCCTGCCCTGAACCTTAGTCACTGTTACTAGCCTCCCCCAGTACCCTGCCCTGAACCTTAGTGATTGTAACTAGCCTCCCCCAGTACCCTGCCCTGAACTATAGTCACTGTTTCTAGCCGGCTACCACCCAGTACTCTACCCTGCACCTTAGAGACCTCTGCCCTATGTACATAGAGTCATTGAACACTGGTCACTTCTATAATGTTTACATACTGTTTTACCCACTTTAGATGTATATACTGTTTTCTAGTCATGGCTTATCCAATATAACTACTGCTGTACACATCTTTTCTACAAGGTGTCGAAAGCGTTCCACAGGGATGGTGGCCCATATTGACTCCAATTCTATCCATGGTTGTGTCAAGTTGGCTGGATGTCGTGAAAAACCCAGCAGCGTTGCAGTTCTTGACACTCAAATGGCATGTCTGGCACCAACTACCATACCCCGTTCAAAGGCACTTAAATCTTTTGTCTTCAAATCAAATACATTTTTTTTATGGTCACATATACAGTGGGGAGAACAAGTATTTGATAGACTGCCGATTTTGCAGGTTTCCCTACTTACAAAGCATATAGGGGTCTGTAATTTTTATCATAGGTACACTTCAACTGTGAGAGACAGAATCTAAAACAAAAATCCAGAAAATCACATTGTATGATTTTTAAGTAATTAATTTGCATATTATTGCATGACATAAGTATTTGATACATCAGAAAAGCAGAACTTAATATTTGGTACAGAAACCTCTGTTTGCAATTACAGAGATCATACGTTTCCTGTAGTTCTTGACCAGGTTTGCACACACTGCAGCAGGGATTTTGGTCCACTCCTCCATACAGACCTTCTCCAGATCCTTCAGGTTTCGGGGCTGTTGCTGGGCAATACGGACTTTCAGCTCCCTCCAAAGATTTTCTATTGGGTTCAGGTCTGGAGACTGGCTAGGCCACTCCAGGACCTTGAGATGCTTCTTACGGAGCCACTCCTTAGTTGCCCTGGCTGTGTGTTTCGGGTCGTTGTCATGCTGGAAGACTCAGCCACGACCCATCTTCAATGGTCTTACTGAGGGAAGGAGGTTGTTGGCCAAGATCTTGCGATACATGGCCCCATCCATCCTCCCCTCAATACGGTGCAGTCTTCCTGTCCCCTTTGCAGAAAAGCATCCCCAAAGAATGATGTTTCCACCTCCATGCTTCACAGTTGGGATGGTGTTCTTGGGGTTGTACTCATCCTTCTTCTTCCTCCAAACACGGCGAGTGGAGTTTAGACCAAAAAGCTCTATTTTTGTCTCATCAGACCACATGACCTTCTCCCATTCCTCCTCTGGATCATCCAGATGGACATTGGCAAACTTCAGACGGGCTTGGACATGCGCTGGCTTGAGCAGGGGGACCTTGCGTGCGCTGCAAGATTTTAATCCATGACGGTGTAGTGTGTTACTAATGGTTTTCTTTGAGACTGTGGTCCCAGCTCTCTTCAGGTCATTGACCAGGTCCTGCCGTGTAGTTCTGGGCTGATTCCTCACCTTCCTCATGAGGAAGGGACTGCGAGACTAGTTAGGATCGAGGGAAAGATGAACGGAACAAAGTAAAGCGAGATCCTTGACGAAAACCTGCTCCAGAGCACTCAGGACCTCAGACTGGGTCGAAGGTTCATCTTCCAACAGGACAACAACCCTAACACACAGCCAAGACAACGCAGGAGTGGCTTCGAAACCTGAAAATAACTGTGCAGCAACGTTCCCCATCCAACCTGACAGTACTTGAGATGATCTACAGAGAAGAATGGAAGAAACTCCCCAAATAGAGGTGTGCCAATATTGTAACATCATACCCAAGAAGACTCAAGGCTGTGATCGCTGCCAAATGTGGTTCAACAAAGTAACGTAACAAAATGTGGAAAAAGACAAGGGGTCTGAACTCTTTCTGAATGCACTGTATGTAGTAGATGTCATTGCGAAGTTGATTAGGAGCCAAGAACAGGGTGTCCAGGTCTATCAGCGCCATCTTGTCAGTCATCCGCTGAATGGCACACATATACAATCCATGTCTCAATTGTCTCAAGGCTTAAAAATCCTTCTTTAATAAATATTCTTCAGGATTGGTGGGTCCCCTGCGGGACGTTGAGCTAATGTAGGCAAATGCGATTAGCATGAGATTGTAAGTAACAAGAACATTTCCCAGGACATAGACATATCTGATATTGGCAGAAAGATTAAATTCTTGTTCATCTAACTGCACTGTCCAATTTACAGTAGCTATTACAATGAAATAATACCATTCTATTGTTTGAGGAGAGTGCACAGTTTTGAACATGAAAAGTTATTAAGAAACCAATTAGGCACATTTAGGCAGTCTAGATACAAATTTTTGAACAGAAAGGAAATGGTTCATTGGATCAGTCTAAAACTTTGCATATACACTGCTGCCATCTAGTGGCCAAAATCTAAATTGCACCTGGGCTGGAGTAATACATGATGGCCTTTCTCTTGCATTTCAAAGATGATGATACAGAAAAATACAAAAGAACGGTTGGTTTTGTCTTTGTATTATCTTTTACCAGATCTATTGTGTTATAGTCTCCTACATTCCTTTCACATTTCCACACATTTCAAAGTGTTTCCTTTCAAATGGTACCAAGAATATGCATATCCTTGCTTCAGGGCCTGAGTTACAGGCAGTTAGATTTGGGTATGTCATTTTAGGCAAAAAATGAAAAACCGGGTCCTCCCCTTCATCAACATTGATTGAAGTGGATTTAACAGGTGACATTAATAAGGGATCATATGGAAAGAGCAGGTGTTCCTAATGTTTTGTACAGTAGTTGAACCTACATTTATACTCCGGACTCTGACATTGCTCGTTCTGATATTCTTATTTTTAATTTTTTTTTACTGTTTGGATTGTGTGTGTATTGTTCTGTATCGCTAGGTATTATTACTGCACTGTTGAAGCTAGAAACATAAGCATTTCACTGCACCTGCGGTAACATCTGCAACCCTGTGTATCCGACCAATAAATATTGATTTGATTTGAATAAGATCGGATGGTGAGACCTAATCCTAGATCAGCACCAATACACTGATTCTAGATCAGCCCTGCTATACTGGTCCTAGATCGGGACTGCTACACTGATCCTAGAGCAGCACTGCTACACTTATCCTAGATCAGCACTGCTACTCTGATCCTAGATCAGTACTTCTACTCTAATCTTAGATCAGGACTGCTACACTGATCCTAGATCAGCACCGCTACACTGATCCTAGATCAGCCCCGCTACACTGATCCTAGATCAGCCCCGCTACACTGATCATAGATCAGCCCTCCTACTCTTGATACACACAGTGATGGCCTTTCCAATGATATGAGCATACACTCCAGATTATCTTCTCATTATGTGCCAACAGTATAATGCACTTGTTTCTCTGGGCAAGTGGCTCCATATACAGTAGGAAAGAAACCCTTCATTGACAGTATGCTTATCCATCCATCCTCTTATCTCTGTGTCCCTCCCAGCTCCTCTCCAGTACAGCCACTGACACATCTTTCTCCTGTGTCTGCAGTACAGCCACTACTCTCCCCAAAGCCAGTGAGGTACGGGTATCATACCAATCTACTCTATCCCAGTGTCCTTATCAGTGTAAAGTCTGCTGCCCCTTTTCCTGTGTTCTATGGGTGCAGGCGAGAGCTCCTGTTGAACCCACTGGAGTTCCTCCCTCGAGGTGGTCCCTGCCCACCGGCCCTCACCCCTAGTGCACCGACTCTGGCTATACGGTCCCATTCTACTGTTATTGGTTTACAGGCCAGGTAAAGCTCAGTGCTGTGTGTGCGTGTGTGTGTGTGCATGCGAGCAAGCGTGTAAAGGTTGATAACCTGAGGTTTAGTGATCATAGTAGATGCATTCTATTTAGGATGTATTCTTGATTGATTTTAGTAATTGTAAATGTGGATCTGCATTCATCACTGAAATCATCAGTCCTAGCTGTTCCCTTCACCCTGTCGGTCGTACCTTCTTATGCCCTCCTCCTGTCCCCCTGTCTTCCTGTCTTCCTGTCTTATACTGTCCTGTCCTGTCCTCTGCTCTCCTGTCCTGTCCGCTCCACTTCTGTCCTCTCCTCTCCTGTCCTCTCCTTTCCTGTCCTCTCCTCTTCTGTCCTGTCTTACCTTATTATGTCTTCCTGTCCTGTCCTCTCCTGTCCTGTCTTTACTTATTATGTCTTCCTGTCCTGTCCTGTCCTGTCCTCTGCTCTCCTGTCCTGTCCGCTCCACTTCTGTCCTGTCCTCTCCTGTCCTCTCCTTTCCTGTCCTCTCCTCTTCTGTCCTGTCTTACCTTATTATGTCTTCTTGTCCTGTCCTCTCCTTTCCTGTCTTTACTTATTATGTCTTCCTGTCCTGTCCTGTCCTCTGCTCTCCTGTCCTGTCCGCTCCACTTCTGTCTTCTCCTCTCCTGTCCTCTCCTTTCCTGTCCTCTCCTCTTCTGTCCTGTCTTACCATATTATGTCTTCCTGTTCTGTCCTCTCCTCTTCTGTCCTCTTCTTTCCTGTCTTATTGTATTATGTCTTCCTGTCCTGTCCTCTCCTCTTCTGTCCTCTTCTTTCCTGTCTTTACTTATTATGTCTTCTTGTCCTGTCCTCTCCTCTTTTGTCCTCTTCTGTCCTCCCCTCTCCCTCTTCTGTCCTCTTCTCTTCTGTCCTGTCCTCTCCTCTCCTGTCCTCTCCTCTAATGTCCTCTCCTGTCCTGTCTTGTCTTATTATGTATCCCTGTCCTCTTCTCTCCTCTTTTGTCCTCTTCTGTCCTCCCCTCTCCCTCTTCTGTCCTCTTCTGTCCTGTCCTCTCCTGTCCTTTCCTCTCCTGTCCTCTCCTGTCCTGTCCTGTCAACCCCTTGTGTTTCCATGACTACCTCGTTAAAAGAACCCCACACAGGTCACCTGAGGGGACGGTCTCTCAGTCCCTATTGGATGCCTTGCTCATTACGCCTATCACCACCCTCCCGCCCCTCCGCTTGAGGAAGAAGAAGCGTCGGAGTGTTAGTGCCTTACACCTGCCCAACAACAAGAGGTAAAGGGTGACATCATCGTGTGATGTAATGTATGGCGATCACTCACTCTACCATGTAGACTGAAGACCTGTTGACATGAACCGTTAACGATGACTAATTACTTATGTCACAATTTCCCCATGACGGCATGTTATAGTGTGGGTCACTAACTAACAACCGTATCTAACAAAACAAAAAAAAAACATAACGAAAGGCAGCTAGAGAAAACTTAGCCCCTGTTCTTTCCCTCGATTCCATATCGACCTTGTTAGATCAGAAGAGAATGAATAGATATTAGCAATATGGTGGAAATTCCATCCAGCCTTTAAGAAGAGGTGTAGTCTAGTTCAAATGAAAGATAACATCAAGCACCATATGACCCCTTTTGAAAACCTTTCAGACCTACAGGAGCGCCTACAGAGGAGGGGCTAAGGGTTCATTTGGAATTGATTGAGAGTCTTCGGCTATTCCCAAATGGCACCCTATTCCCTATTTAGTATACTATTTAAAGTGTACTGAGCAGTGCACCCTTGCATAGTGCACTACTTTAAATAATGTACTAAATAGGGATTAGGGTGCCATTTGGGAATAGCCAATTTAGTGTCAACAAAGAGCCGTCTATGGGAGTTGAACTTTAAAGCCACCGCCTCTGAAATGTAGCTAGCTAGCTGCTTGACAACAGCCGAGTTCCCTCAGCACGCTGCAAATGGCAACAGCCGTGTTGTGTCCCTGAGAAAACCTAGCGGACAAGCTATGATCCCGCCGAAACAATTTGGCATGAGACGCATTTTGGCTGAGTTCAAATGTGACAGTAGGCATACAGAAGTGTTTAGAACAAGTGTGGCAGTATGTGAGATCTGACATTTGTCCAGGAAATAGCCACGCTCATACAAGTCCATTTGTGTGTGTGTGTATATACTGCTTGTGTGTGGGTATACTGTATGTGTGTGTGTGTGCATGTGTTTGTGGTTTGTGGGTTTATTTCCGTATATTGTATATGTGCGTGTGTGTGTATATGTGTGGGGGGTATACTGTGCGCGCGTGTGTGTGTGCGTGTGTGTGTCGATGTGTGTGTGTGTGTGTGTGTGTCGATGTGTGTGTGTGTGTGTGTGTGAGTCTGTGTGTGTGTGTGTGTGTGTGTGTGTGTGTGTGTGTGTGTGTGTGTGTGTGTGTGTGTGTGTGTGTGTGTGTGTGTGTGTGTGTGTGTGTGTGTGTGTGTGTGTGTGTGTGTG